>NW_028262419.1:0-131994 GCF_047370975.1 Nipponia nippon
TCCCATCTGTACTTCCTCCCAATACCATCCACTTTCGGTCCGGGTATTGTTGGCCATGTTACAGGCCAGTGGTGTGATGCTATAACAGTAATGTCAGCTCCTGTATCCATTAAGGCTGTTACAATTATGGCAGGGGGTGCGTTCCTGTACCGCTCATTATAGGGCTAATTTGTATCTTTAATAGAGGCCTATTATGGCATGTTACAACCAGGGCCACGCCGGGATTGATTCTTGCATTGCTTCTTCTCCTTGAGTTGCTGCCGAGCACACCTGATTGGTCTGAGTTTGAAAGTGTCGTCGCTGGGGGTATTGTTGCTGAGGGTGTCGTTTTGTATTCGGGGAGAGGCCCCCTCGTCCCTCTCCCCGTCTGCCGTTTCCCGCCCTCCTTGGGCAGTTACGTGCGCGATGTCCAGTTTGATTGCAGACCCAGCAGGGTCCCGTAAGGTCACTTCTCTTATCATGTAGCGAGCATTTTGTGTGTGCTTGCCACACTCCCGCCCGAAGGTGGCCCCTATTTCTCCACAGTTATGACATCGAATCCCTGCTGCAAAGGTTGCTGCTGCTGCACATTGAGCAATTGCTTGCATGACTGACTGAGGGGGATTGCTTGTTGCTGTTCTAGGAAGACATACTTAATAAGGGCCCCAATGCCTAACCCTTGTGGGGCTATTCTAAGAATTTCCTTAGTTTGAGGATTGGCCTGCTGTCTGATGCATTCAAGCATGATAGCATTCTTTGCTGTTTCTGGTAGGTTAGCTTCAGCTATGGCCTTCTGTAATCTATCACAGAAGTCTGTAAATGGCTCTGACGTTCCTTGTTGAATCTTTAGCCAGGGGTCAGTGGTTTTAACAAATTTTGCAATATCACTATATGCTTTTCTAGATGCTTCCGTTGTAGCATTAATTTCTCTGGCTCTCTGATTTGCCGCCACAGTTTGTGGCGTGGACATGTTCGCGGGTCCTTGCCTGCCAGTCGGTTAAATGTGGAGCGTCGAAGAAGGATGTTGATTATCGTTCTGTGCTTGCTGTATTAACTCAAAGACAGCATACTGCCAGGATTCTTTCCACAATAAGGCTAGGGTCGGTGGTAGTATTGTCCCGCGTGGCCTCTGAAGGTCTCCGGGGGTCATCCCCCCTTGATTATGTACCATATCTAATAGCATCTGTGCCTTGGGTGAGTTTGTACCTCCACTTATTATCTCTTCCTTCAATGCTGTAATTGTTTTTACATCAAGTGGGCTCCACTCCGTTCCTCCTCCCGGAACAAATCCTGACTAGGGATATGCTTGTGGTGAGGGGTACCTCGGGGAGGGTTAATTGCAAGCCCTCTAAGGTCATATTTTTTGCTATTAATTTCCAATCAGTTAACGGGACCTGTACCCTGGAGTTTGCTGTTGCGGGCCGTCCAATTTTTTTTAATTGCTGCTTTTGAGTGCGCACCTGCTGTTCTATTTCTTTTAATAACTGTAGCACATCCTGCAAAGGCTCGCTCCGAGTCCTTACTTCCGCTTTTATTTGTTGCAGCCTTGCTTCCGGCTTTTTGCGCACTATCAGCAGGTCTCCAAATATGGTCAAGTCTATCTGCCAGTTGACTCGCCTGATCTGAATCCCATCCCTCCGAGCCTGAGTCACTCCCCCTCTGTTTCCTCTAAGATTGGTTCAGGCTTACACCCAACTTCTTAAACGATTCGCTTTGCCATTTATGGTCAGGTTTAGCTCAGCCTTCATTCCTATTGGTTGGTTTAACGGTTTTTGCCTTGTTTGGCTAAGATTCGGGTCTAACTGTGGGTTTAGAGTGAGGTACATCCCCCAAGTCGTCCTCCTCATCACTGGAGTCTATCTGTCTCCTTATCACGGCTCCAGGGAGCAAGTCTTCTGGCTCTACCATTTCTCGCACTATCTTCTTTTTTCCTTCTTACAACATTTTTTTTCTGGGTTACTTTGCTCAGCCTTTGCTCGCTCCTAATTCCTCCCACGGATATTGCGGAGGTGCCGTTGGAGGGGGCGATTACCGTCTCGTTCAGGTTCTATGTCTGATTCGCCCATACCTACTGGGAAAGCCATCACAGTTTCCTTTTCTAAATCCTCCCGCAGCCCTTTTTTTGAAATATCTATTATTTCTATGCTTTCCTCTGTCTCTGCGCCTTGTGTTTGCTCTGTACCCATGTTAAGTTCGTCTACTTCTCCTTCTTCGGGGTTATTTACATCGACAGTTTCTGTCGCTGCATCAACGAATTTAGGAGAAGGTCACGCGCAACTTTCCACGTTTCTCTCTCCTCCCGTGCCCTGCGTAACATTTGAGTCACGTTCGGGTTTTCAGCTCTGCTGCAGATTGCAACTCCGTGGCTCTTTCCGCCAACGTTCGAGTACATCGACTCCAACTCTCCTCTGATAATATATCACTAGGAGAGTTCACGGCTTCTTCCTTTATCAGCCTTACGTTCAATACACCGCCCTTATATCTTTCGGTTTCACAGAAACCTTACCCCTGTGGGCCACCACTGCAAGTACCTTTAGCAGCGTCTCCATCCCGCCCTCTCCGGCGTCCGGCATTTCTTTTCTGCAAGGTGCGCACCTTGTCCTCCGCGACTGCCTGCAGCCGCCGCTCCACGGATCACGTCGGGGTCACCAATTGTTGCCGCTCATGGTCTGGGCAACAACTTTGTCCTTCTCGTGGAGCACAGGGTAGCCAACCCTGGACCAAAGCAACACACTGACACCAATATGAGGATGTTCTGCATAAGGCGTTTATTCTTGTTGTGCGATGCAATATATATGCTTCTAGCTTTGACCTCATTTCCTCCTGCTTACGTCACATTCGACTGGGAGGGCCTCTGTCTTTCCGTACATGGCGAGCACAAAGAGCGCCAAACCCTATCTCCTACAGGGAGCGCCAGCGTTTGTGGGGCTGTGAATGGGGTTGCGTGGGTCCTTGAAGAGCAGCAAGAGCTTTTGGTCCTGGCACCTTTGGGGTGGGAGGAATCCCTGGACGTTCGCAACTGCTGAGCTGGGCTGCGGCTGTACTCAGCGGCCCAGGCCGAGAGATTGTATTGGACTTTGGGAGGCTGCCGAAAGAGGGAGCGCCAGCGTTTGTGGGGCTGTGAATGGGGTTCCGTGGGTCCTTGAAGAGCAGCAAGAGCTTTTGGTCCTGGCACCTTTGGGGTGGGAGGAATCCCTGGACGTTCGCAACTGCTGAGCCAGGCTGCGGCTGTACTCAGCGGCCCAGGCCGAGAGATTGTATTGGACTTTGGGAGGCTGCCGAAAGAGGGAGCGCCAGCGTTTGTGGGGCTGTGAATGGGGTTGCGTGGGTCCTTGAAGAGCAGCAAGAGCTTTTGGTCCTGGCACCTTTGGGGTGGGAGGAATCCCTGGACGTTCGCAACTGCTGAGCTGGGCTGCGGCTGTACTCAGCGGCCCAGGCCGAGAGATTGTATTGGACTTTGGGAGGCTGCCGAAAGAGGGAGCGCCAGCGTTTGTGGGGCTGTGAATGGGGTTGCGTGGGTCCTTGAAGAGCAGCAAGAGCTTTTGGTCCTGGCACCTTTGGGGTGGGAGGAATCCCTGGACGTTCGCAACTGCTGAGCTGGACTGTGACTGTACTCAGCGGCCCAGGCCGAGAGCTTGTATTGGACTTTGGGAGGCTGCCGAAAGAGGGAGCGCCAGCGTTTGTGGGGCTGTGAATGGGGTTGCCTGGGTCCTTGAAGAGCAGCAAGAGCTTTTGGTCCTGGCACCTTTGGGGTGGGAGGAATCCCTAGACGTTCGCAACTGCTGAGCCAGGCTGCGGCTGTACTCAGCGGCCCAGGCCGAGAGATTGTATTGGACTTTGGGAGGCTGCCGAAAGAGGGAGCGCCAGCGTTTGTGGGGCTGTGAATGGGGTTGCGTGGGTCCTTGAAGAGCAGCAAGAGCTTTTGGTCCTGGCACCTTTGGGGTGGGAGGAATCCCTGGACGTTCGCAACTGCTGAGCTGGGCTGCGGCTGTACTCAGCGGCCCAGGCCGAGAGATTGTATTGGACTTTGGGAGGCTGCCGAAAGAGGGAGCGCCAGCGTTTGTGGGGCTGTGAATGGGGTTGCCTGGGTCCTTGAAGAGCAGCAAGAGCTTTTGGTCCTGGCACCTTTGGGGTGGGAGGAATCCCTGGACGTTCGCAACTGCTGAGCTGGGCTGCGGCTCTACTCAGCGGCCCAGGCCGAGAGATTGTATTGGACTTTGGGAGGCTGCCGAAAGAGGGAGCGCCAGCGTTTGTGGGGCTGTGAATGGGGTTGCGTGGGTCCTTGAAGAGCAGCAAGAGCTTTTGGTCCTGGCACCTTTGGGGTGGGAGGAATCCCTGGACGTTCACAACTGCTGAGCTGGGCTGCGGCTGTACTCAGCGGCCCAGGCCGAGAGATTGTATTGGACTTTGGGAGGCTGCCGAAAGAGGGAGCGCCAGCGTTTGTGGGGCTGTGAATGGGGTTGCCTGGGTCCTTGAAGAGCAGCAAGAGCTTTTGGTCCTGGCACCTTTGGGGTGGGAGGAATCCCTGGACATTCGCAACTGCTGAGCTGAGCTGTGACTGTGTTCAGCGGCCCAGGCCGAGAGATTGTATTGGACTTTGGGAGGCTGCCAAAAGAGGGAGCGCCAGCGTTTGTGGGGCTGTGAATGGGGTTGCGTGGGTCCTTGAAGAGCAGCAAGAGCTTTTGGTCCTGGCACCTTTGGGGTGGGAGGAATCCCTGGACGTTCGCAACTGCTGAGCCAGGCTGCGGCTGTACTCAGCGGCCCAGGCCGAGAGATTGTATTGGACTTTGGGAGGCTGCCGAAAGAGGGAGCGCCAGCGTTTGTGGGGCTGTGAATGGGGTTGCGTGGGTCCTTGAAGAGCAGCAAGAGCTTTTGGTCCTGGCACCTTTGGGGTGGGAGGAATCCCTGGACGTTCGCAACTGCTGAGCCAGGCTGCGGCTGTACTCAGCGGCCCAGGCCGAGAGATTGTATTGGACTTTGGGAGGCTGCCGAAAGAGGGAGCGCCAGCGTTTGTGGGGCTGTGAATGGGGTTGCCTGGGTCCTTGAAGAGCAGCAAGAGCTTTTGGTCCTGGCACCTTTGGGGTGGGAGGAATGCCTGGACGTTCGCAACTGCTGAGCTGGGCTGCGGCTGTACTCAGCGGCCCAGGCCGAGAGATTGTATTGGACTTTGGGAGGCTGCCGAAAGAGGGAGCGCCAGCGTTTGTGGGGCTGTGAATGGGGTTGCGTGGGTCCTTGAAGAGCAGCAAGAGCTTTTGGTCCTGGCACCTTTGGGGTGGGAGGAATCCCTGGACGTTCGCAACTGCTGAGCCAGGCTCCGGCTGTACTCAGCGGCCCAGGCCGAGAGATTGTATTGGACTTTGGGAGGCTGCCGAAAGAGGGAGCGCCAGCGTTTGTGGGGCTGTGAATGGGGTTGCCTGGGTCCTTGAAGAGCAGCAAGAGCTTTTGGTCCTGGCACCTTTTGGGGTGGGAGGAATCCCTAGAAGTTCGCAACTGCTGAGCCAGGCTGCGGCTGTACTCAGCGGCCCAGGCCAAGAGCTTGTATTGGACTTTGGGAGGCTGCCGAAAGAGGGAGCGCCAGCGTTTGTGTGGCTGTGAATGGGGTTGCCTGGATACTCTAAGTGCAGCAAGAGCTTTTGGTCCTGGCACCTTTGGGGTGGGAGGAATCCCTGGACGTTCGCAACTGCTGAGCTGGGCTGCGGCTGTACTCAGCGGCCCAGGCCGAGAGATTGTATTGGACTTTGGGAGGCTGCCGAAAGAGGGAGCGCCAGCGTTTGTGGGGCTGTGAATGGGGTTGCGTGGGTCCTTGAAGAGCAGCAAGAGCTTTTGGTCCTGGCACCTTTGGGGTGGGAGGAATCCCTGGACGTTCGCAGCTGCTGAGCCAGGCTGCGGCTGTACTCAGCGGCCCAGGCCGAGAGATTGTATTGGACTTTGGGAGGCTGCCGAAAGAGGGAGCGCCAGCGTTTGTGGGGCTGTGAATGGGGTTGCCTGGGTCCTTGAAGAGCAGCAAGAGCTTTTGGTCCTGGCACCTTTGGGGTGGGAGGAATCCCTGGACGTTCGCAACTGCTGAGCCAGGCTGCGGCTGTACTCAGCGGCCCAGGCCGAGAGATTGTATTGGACTTTGGGAGGCTGCCGAAAGAGGGAGCGCCAGCGTTTGTGGGGCTGTGAATGGGGTTGCGTGGGTCCTTGAAGAGCAGCAAGAGCTTTTGGTCCTGGCACCTTTGGGGTGGGAGGAATCCCTGGACGTTCGCAACTGCTGAGCCAGGCTGCGGCTGTACTCAGCGGCCCAGGCCGAGAGATTGTATTGGACTTTGGGAGGCTGCCGAAAGAGGGAGCGCCAGCGTTTGTGGGGCTGTGAATGGGGTTGCGTGGGTCCTTGAAGAGCAGCAAGAGCTTTTGGTCCTGGCACCTTTGGGGTAGGAGGAATCCCTGGACGTTCACAGCTGCTGAGCTGGGCTGCGGCTGTACTCAGCGGCCCAGGCCGAGAGATTGTATTGGACTTTGGGAGGCTGCCGAAAGAGGGAGCACCAGCGTTTGTGGGGCTGTGAATGGGGTTGCGTGGGTCCTTGAAGAGCAGCAAGAGCTTTTGGTCCTGGCACCTTTGGGGTGGGAGGAATCCCTGGACATTCGCAACTGCTGAGCTGGGCTGCGGCTGTACTCAGCGGCCCAGGCCGAGAGATTGTATTGGACTTTGGGAGGCTGCCGAAAGAGGGAGCGCCAGCGTTTGTGGGGCTGTGAATGGGGTTGCGTGGGTCCTTGAAGAGCAGCAAGAGCTTTTGGTCCTGGCACCTTTGGGGTGGGAGGAATCCCTGGACGTTCGCAACTGCTGAGCCAGGCTGCGGCTGTACTCAGCGGCCCAGGCCGAGAGATTGTATTGGACTTTGGGAGGCTGCCGAAAGAGGGAGCGCCAGCGTTTGTGGGGCTGTGAATGGGGTTGCGTGGGTCCTTGAAGAGCAGCAAGAGCTTTTGGTCCTGGCCCCTTTGGGGTGGGAGGAATCCCTGGACATTCGCAACTGCTGAGCTGAGCTGTGACTGTGTTCAGCGGCCCAGGCCGAGAGATTGTATTGGACTTTGGGAGGCTGCCAAAAGAGGGAGCGCCAGCGTTTGTGGGGCTGTGAATGGGGTTGCCTGGGTCCTTGAAGAGCAGCAAGAGCTTTTGGTCCTGGCACCTTTGGGGTGGGAGGAATCCCTGGACGGTGGCAACTGCTGAGCCAGGCTGCGGCTGTACTCAGCGGCCCAGGCCGAGAGATTGTATTGGACTTTGGGAGGCTGCCGAAAGAGGGAGCGCCAGCGTTTGTGGGGCTGTGAATGGGGTTGCGTGGGTCCTTGAAGAGCAGCAAGAGCTTTTGGTCCTGGCACCTTTGGGGTGGGAGGAATCCCTGGACATTTGCAACTGCTGAGCTGGGCTGCGGCTGTACTCAGCGGCCCAGGCCGAGAGATTGTATTGGACTTTGGGAGGCTGCCGAAAGAGGGAGCGCCAGCGTTTGTGGGGCTGTGAATGGGGTTGCGTGGGTCCTTGAAGAGCAGCAAGAGCTTTTGGTCCTGGCACCTTTGGGGTGGGAGGAATCCCTAGACGTTCGCAAGTGCTGAGTTGGGCTCCGGCTGTACTCAGCGGCCCAGGCCGAGAGATTGTATTGGACTTTGGGAGGCTGCCGAAAGAGGGAGCGCCAGCGTTTGTGGGGCTGTGAATGGGGTTGCCTGGGTCCTTGAAGAGCAGCAAGAGCTTTTGGTCCTGGCACCTTTGGGGTGGGAGGAATCCCTGGACGTTGGCAACTGCTGAGCTGGGCTGCGGCTGTACTCAGCGGCCCAGGCCGAGAGATTGTATTGGACTTTGGGAGGCTGCCGAAAGAGGGAGCGCCAGCGTTTGTGGGGCTGTGAATGGGGTTGCGTGGGTCCTTGAAGAGCAGCAAGAGCTTTTGGTCCTGGCACCTTTGGGGTGGGAGGAATCCCTGGACGTTCGCAGCTGCTGAGCCAGGCTGCGGCTGTACTCAGCGGCCCAGGCCGAGAGATTGTATTGGACTTTGGGAGGCTGCCGAAAGAGGGAGCGCCAGCGTTTGTGGGGCTGTGAATGGGGTTGCCTGGGTCCTTGAAGAGCAGCAAGAGCTTTTGGTCCTGGCACCTTTGGGGTGGGAGGAATCCCTGGACGTTCGCAACTGCTGAGCTGGGCTGCGGCTGTACTCAGCGGCCCAGGCCGAGAGATTGTATTGGACTTTGGGAGGCTGCCGAAAGAGGGAGCGCCAGCGTTTGTGGGGCTGTGAATGGGGTTGCGTGGGTCCTTGAAGAGCAGCAAGAGCTTTTGGTCCTGGCACCTTTGGGGTGGGAGGAATCCCTGGACGTTCGCAACTGCTGAGCCAGGCTGCGGCTGTACTCAGCGGCCCAGGCCGAGAGATTGTATTGGACTTTGGGAGGCTGCCGAAAGAGGGAGCGCCAGCGTTTGTGGGGCTGTGAATGGGGTTGCGTGGGTCCTTGAAGAGCAGCAAGAGCTTTTGGTCCTGGCACCTTTGGGGTAGGAGGAATCCCTGGACGTTCACAGCTGCTGAGCTGGGCTGCGGCTGTACTCAGCGGCCCAGGCCGAGAGATTGTATTGGACTTTGGGAGGCTGCCGAAAGAGGGAGCGCCAGCGTTTGTGGGGCTGTGAATGGGGTTGCGTGGGTCCTTGAAGAGCAGCAAGAGCTTTTGGTCCTGGCACCTTTGGGGTGGGAGGAATCCCTGGACATTCGCAACTGCTGAGCTGAGCTCTGACTGTATTCAGCGGCCCAGGCCGAGAGATTGTATTGGACTTTGGGAGGCTGCCGAAAGAGGGAGCGCCAGCGTTTGTGGGGCTGTGAATGGGGTTGCGTGGGTCCTTGAAGAGCAGCAAGAGCTTTTGGTCCTGGCACCTTTGGGGTGGGAGGAATCCCTGGACGTTCGCAGCTGCTGAGCCAGGCTGCGGCTGTACTCAGCGGCCCAGGCCGAGAGATTGTATTGGACTTTGGGAGGCTGCCGAAAGAGGGAGCGCCAGCGTTTGTGGGGCTGTGAATGGGGTTGCCTGGGTCCTTGAAGAGCAGCAAGAGCTTTTGGTCCTGGCACCTTTGGGGTGGGAGGAATCCCTGGACGTTCGCAACTGCTGAGCCAGGCTGCGGCTGTACTCAGCGGCCCAGGCCGAGAGATTGTATTGGACTTTGGGAGGCTGCCGAAAGAGGGAGCGCCAGCGTTTGTGGGGCTGTGAATGGGGTTGCCTGGGTCCTTGAAGAGCAGCAAGAGCTTTTGGTCCTGGCACCTTTGGGGTGGGAGGAATCCCTGGACGTTCGCAACTGCTGAGCCAGGCTGCGGCTGTACTCAGCGGCCCAGGCCGAGAGATTGTATTGGACTTTGGGAGGCTGCCGAAAGAGGGAGCGCCAGCGTTTGTGGGGCTGTGAATGGGGTTGCCTGGGTCCTTGAAGAGCAGCAAGAGCTTTTGGTCCTGGCTCCTTTTGGGTGGGAGGAATCCCTGGACGTTCGCAACTGCTGAGCTGGGCTGCGGCTGTACTCAGCGGCCCAGGCCGAGAGATTGTATTGGACTTTGGGAGGCTGCCGAAAGAGGGAGCGCCAGCGTTTGTGGGGCTGTGAATGGGGTTGCCTGGGTCCTTGAAGAGCAGCAAGAGCTTTTGGTCCTGGCACCTTTGGGGTGGGAGGAATCCCTGGACGTTCGCAACTGCTGAGCCAGGCTGCGGCTGTACTCAGCGGCCCAGGCCGAGAGATTGTATTGGACTTTGGGAGGCTGCCGAAAGAGGGAGCGCCAGCGTTTGTGGGGCTGTGAATGGGGTTGCCTGGGTCCTTGAAGAGCAGCAAGAGCTTTTGGTCCTGGCACCTTTGGGGTGGGAGGAATCCCTGGACGTTCGCAACTGCTGAGCTAGGCTCCGGCTCTACTCAACGGCCCAGTGAGAGAGCTTGTATTGGACTTTGGGAGGCTGCCGAAAGAGGGAGCGCCAGCGTTTGTGGGGCTGTGAATGGGGTTGCGTGGGTCCTTGAAGAGCAGCAAGAGCTTTTGGTCCTGGCACCTTTGGGGTGGGAGGAATCCCTAGACGTTCGCAACTGCTGAGCCAGGCTGCGGCTGTACTCAGCGGCCCAGGCCGAGAGATTGTATTGGACTTTGGGAGGCTGCCGAAAGAGGGAGCGCCAGCGTTTGTGGGGCTGTGAATGGGGTTGCCTGGGTCCTTGAAGAGCAGCAAGAGCTTTTGGTCCTGGCACCTTTGGGGTGGGAGGAATCCCTGGATGTTCGCAACTGCTGAGCTGGGCTGCGGCTGTACTCAGCGGCCCAGGCCGAGAGATTGTATTGGACTTTGGGAGGCTGCCGAAAGAGGGAGCGCCAGCGTTTGTGGGGCTGTGAATGGGGTTGCCTGGGTCCTTGAAGAGCAGCAAGAGCTTTTGGTCCTGGCACCTTTGGGGTGGGAGGAATCCCTGGACGTTCGCAACTGCTGAGCTAGGCTCCAGCTGTACTCAGCGGCCCAGGCCGAGAGATTGTATTGGACTTTGGGAGGCTGCCGAAAGAGGGAGCGCCAGCGTTTGTGGGGCTGTGAATGGGGTTGCGTGGGTCCTTGAAGAGCAGCAAGAGCTTTTGGTCCTGGCACCTTTGGGGTGGGAGGAATCCCTGGACGTTCGCAACTGCTGAGCTGGGCTGCGGCTGTACTCAGCGGCCCAGGCCGAGAGATTGTATTGGACTTTGGGAGGCTGCCGAAAGAGGGAGCGCCAGCGTTTGTGGGGCTGTGAATGGGGTTGCGTGGGTCCTTGAAGAGCAGCAAGAGCTTTTGGTCCTGGCACCTTTGGGGTGGGAGGAATCCCTGGACGTTCGCAACTGCTGAGCCAGGCTGCGGCTGTACTCAGCGGCCCAGGCCGAGAGATTGTATTGGACTTTGGGAGGCTGCCGAAAGAGGGAGCGCCAGCATTTGTGGGGCTGTGAATGGGGTTGCGTGGGTCCTTGAAGAGCAGCAAGAGCTTTTGGTCCTGGCACCTTTGGGGTGGGAGGAATCCCTGGACGTTCGCAACTGCTGAGCTGGGCTGCGGCTGTACTCAGCGGCCCAGGCCGAGAGATTGTATTGGACTTTGGGAGGCTGCCGAAAGAGGGAGCGCCAGCGTTTGTGGGGCTGTGAATGGGGTTGCCTGGGTCCTTGAAGAGCAGCAAGAGCTTTTGGTCCTGGCACCTTTGGGGTGGGAGGAATCCCTGGACGTTCGCAACTGCTGAGCTGGGCTGCGGCTGTACTCAGCGGCCCAGGCCGAGAGATTGTATTGGACTTTGGGAGGCTGCCGAAAGAGGGAGCGCCAGCGTTTGTGGGGCTGTGAATGGGGTTGCGTGGGTCCTTGAAGAGCAGCAAGAGCTTTTGGTCCTGGCACCTTTGGGGTGGGAGGAATCCCTGGACGTTCGCAGCTGCTGAGCCAGGCTGCGGCTGTACTCAGCGGCCCAGGCCGAGAGATTGTATTGGACTTTGGGAGGCTGCCGAAAGAGGGAGCGCCAGCGTTTGTGGGGCTGTGAATGGGGTTGCGTGGGTCCTTGAAGAGCAGCAAGAGCTTTTGGTCCTGGCACCTTTGGGGTGGGAGGAATCCCTGGACGTTCGCAACTGCTGAGCTGGGCTGCGGCTCTACTCAGCGGCCCAGGCCGAGAGATTGTATTGGACTTTGGGAGGCTGCCGAAAGAGGGAGTGTTGCCGCTCATGGTCTGGGCAACAACGATTCGTCCTTCTCCGTGGAGTACAGGGTAGCCAAACCCCTGGACCAAAAGCAACACTGACACCAATATGAGGATGCTGCAAATGGCGGTTTATTCTTAGTTCAGTGCAATACAATAGTGAGTATGCCTCTAGGTTTGACCTCATTTCCCGCCTGCTTACGTCTATTCGGCTAGGAGGGCCTCTGTCTTTCCGTACATCGCGAGATCTTCCGAGCGCCCAACCCCTATCTCCTACATTTCCCCCTCCCCTTGCTATAAAAGCTCATCTTGTTGCATAAGCTGTTGATACCTGAAATATGTGCATAAAAGCTATGAGTTGTTTTTTTGAATTTTCCGCCTAAGCAATGCAGGAATTAAAAGCATGTTACAAAAAGCACTATGGCACCGCCTACTAATATTAAAACGAGCCATTTCCAATTAAAACCAGCTTAAGATCCATCCCCATACACTATTAGCTTCAAATTAGTTATCCATGTCCAATCTCTCCATTGCGAACTGTCATTGTGTGGTTAACTAAGCCATCTCCTATTTTTCCGTATAATGTCGCCACGACGCGTAATATCATCATAATCACCATTGATCAAACAACAAAATGTCAAATTTTTGTATTTTTTTTGATTCTTGCAGCCTCCATCAACGACTATCTTGAAAAGAACCTTCAATCGCATCATGGCAGTGCGCCTTCAAAATGCGCTGGAGCTCATTGAATGTCTGTCCCAGCTCACTGTGTGTGAGAGACTGAAATTGTTTGTTAGTGGTTATGATATCACAAGCAAAAGGGTAAATAAGGGCCAAGGAGTTCCTTTTTGAACTCCCACTCCTGGTGTGACTGCTAGCATTAATACATTACCCACGGTGCAAGAGGAAATTGTGGGATCAGATTCCTTTCATAGGTTTTGCATTCTTCTGGCTCATATATTTTATCATCATATGTACTTCAAAGCGCGTAGGTTATCTTATGTTTTCTAAAGAGCGTTTGTTGCGGGACATTCTCATATTACGCGGGCAGCCAGTGCAAGTGGTTTCCAATATACCTAAAAAAGCAGATACCATATTCCGTATCTTGATGAATACAAGTATACGCTGAGTCTCCACAAAGGAGGACTACCGGGAATCTTAGACATAGCTCAAAAATCATTAGGACTCTTGTCTGAAAAAGGAAAACGGTGCGAAAACGTCTTAAAGTAACATTAGTCAGGTTTTTTGCAAATCCAATAAGTCGCTCCTCAGCTAGTCGTGGGTTTTACGATCAAAAACAGTACTAGCGTTTAAGTTACTAATTCCTTTGTTCCTTGTGTTGATGTATATGGGGATGGGGCTATTTCCTTTTTGCTTGTCATTTGTTGGGAAGATTACTTCAAGGGGTAGGACTGGTGTCAAAGTAAGGGGACGCTTCTAGGGGAATTTCTGTGATTTTTGCCATTCCGCTGCAAATAAAATACTAATCCCTTCAGTATAAGTTATCTGCAGATGTTTAGAGTGATTATACTTCTCTAAAAAAACCTTCTTCTTGGATAACATATGTGCTACGATTTAATGCCCAAGTCTCTGGCCCTTCGGGTCCTCTGGAGTTTGGGCACTGCTTCCATTTACGCTGTCCCATGGTACAATTGATATATCCAGGGCCGCTCAAGTCAGTTAAATCATCGAAATCTGGATTGCACTTGCTTCCGTTGTGATAACAGCAGGGTTTATTACAACGGTCATCGTCAATAGTTTATGTTTGTAGCCCCCTCACATGACCAATTAGCGTATTTGTCATGTGGAAACAGGGGCATATGGGCTTTTCCCATTCTATACTTGTATAGTTAAACCGAATTAGTGAGCAATTACGAATTCAATTTGTTGGACTTTTGAATCGGGCATCTGTATAATTACCACTCGATTTGAAAGCACTGTAATGGCTTTCAATCCAAAAAATGACTGTGATTGTCGGTTCTGCTTACCGTAAAACCTATAAAGGCATAACAATGAGTGGGATCCATATCATCCCAGGATTCCTAATGGTAAACAAATTTCTGATGCATTACGTACACTTTGGCCCATTCGTACCAATAAGATTTTCCTTCTATTGTAGGGATGATTACCAGAACAGACAAGTAGCTATTAATACATCTTCCATACACTTGAAGTGCTTAAATTTCCGTCCTTTCTTGCTTCGCTCCCCATCGTCTTCCTGTTGTAGTCATCTGATCGTCAAGCTTTCTTCTTTCCCTGTAAAGGTATTCTCATCACATACGTTAATTGATTTGGTTAATCTTATATTTTATCTGTATTTTCTTCGTTACCAGCTTATTTCTGGTCGTACCCATCGTAATGGTACCCATCTTATTGTTCCTTGACTATTCTTTATATGCTAGCGTACCCACGTCCCTGTAAGATTAATTCCCATCCTGTTTCCCAGTTCTGTAGGTTTGGAAATTTTACTCTCACTGCGGGACCTTCTTCCAATGCTTTACTTGACCAGTGTTTTTGGACAGGTGTTAATTGTTCATCACCTCGTATAAAATGATTTAAAGCTAAAAGAGCACGATTTAATAAAATATTTTGCATATTTGCTGGTATAGCTGTGGAAGGTATAATATACCCTTCCCCTCCCCAAGGGTTTGAATTTTGTCCTTTAATGTACGGTTAGCCCGTTCAACGATACTTTGTCCTTGACTATTGGGGTACGGAATACCATGGATTAAGGTAATGTGCCAACGTGCTGCCCAGGCATGCGTTGACTGAGCTATAAAGCAAGGTCCGTTATCAGTTTTAATTTGTTTAGGCCGGCCAAGCCATGCCATTACTGTTGTCCAGTGTTGTTGGATTGCCTTTGCTGATGTTTTCTTGTGTATAGTGGCCATTATAATTCCACTATATGTGTCTACAGTTACAGCGAGCCACGGATTAGGTTTAAATTTTTCAAAGAAAGTGAAATCTGTCTGCCATATCCCATTGGCCTCAAGACCTCTGGGATTGACTCCTGTTTGTGCTAAAGTAGATTTTTGGCAATAGGGACAAGTAGACACCACATCTTTTGCTTGACTAATTGGTATGCCGCAGCTTCGAGCAAGTGCTTTAGGTCCAATATGCAAGTGAGTATGCAATTCACGAGCTTGACTTAACGTCCAAACTGCCCTTGCTGCTTCATCCGCTTTGCGGTTACCCCTTTGGTAGAACCCATCATATTGAACATGGCTATTGACATGTATAATTGACGCTGTACCAGAGCGTTGTTGTAAAGCGTCTTCTAAATACACGGCTAGTTCTGTACCCGCCCAACCAGGAATTTTCATTTTTTGCAATAAACTATAAACAAACATTGAGTCCGTAACTATATTAATGTGTGAGTCAGGTTTTAATCGGAGAGCATTTGCCACTGCTATGGCTTCAAGCACTTGTACACTGCAATCTGGAGTGTGTATCGTGATCTTCTGCCATGCGCCGTCGTCTTGCCAGACTACAACACTAAGAGAGGTCAATGGCGAAGCGTCTGTAAAAACTGTAAGACCTTCTTGTGGCCGAGATAGCACACGTATTTCACATTGGGGGGACAACACTCTAAGATGCGGAATCATTTGTAGCGTAGGTCCAAATGCTATTTTAAAAGGGCATCTTTCTAACACGACTAGCAAAGTCTCTGAGTTAGTTTTCATCTTCTCCCATACCTCTTGTTTCACTGGTACCCATATTACTGTAGGATTCTCTCCAAAATGTCGACTTACAAACTGAGTAGCTTTAAAGATTAACTGGGCTATTACTGTACTATAAGGTAGATACGCAGTTGAACTTTGATTCGAATACAACCACCAAAGAGGACGAGGTCGTTGCGGGTTACCTTGCCCAACTAGTGCTAATCCTCCAGCAATAGTGATATTAATATACACTTCAATCGGTTGACCTAATATTCTTCTTTTAAGGCCATTGGATTGCATGCTCTGCTCTATTATCTCTAGCGATTTCCTTGCTTCACGCGTAATCATCTTCTTTTCCCATGGCTCTTTGCCTTTGAGGAGCTCATATAAAGGTTTCATAACGTCTGGGGATATTCCCAATATTCCTCTAATCCATTGAATAGCTCCTACAAGCTGCTGTGCTTCATGTAATGTTGAGATTTCCTTCTTGATCGTAATGGGAAGCGGAGTAATAGCTTGTGGCAAGATATTGGTACCTAAATATTGGAGTTTTGTTCCCATCTGAACTTTAGCCTGCTGTATTGTAAATCCGGCCTTTGTTAATACCTCGGTCGTACGGTGATAAAGGTTTTGTAGCTCTTCTCGTTGGGGCATAGCTAGGGAGAATATCATCCATATAATGGATAATAAGTCCCTTTTTAAACTCCTGCCTTACTGTCTTTAGGACAGCTCCCACCACTATTTGACAAATTGTCGGCGAGTTTTTCATGCCTTGTGGGAGTACTATCCATTGGAATCGTTGACTGGGTTCCATTAAATTGGTTGATGGTAAGGTAAATGCAAAACGATGTCTGTCCTGTGGTGCGACTGGAATAGAGAAAAAACAATTTGCAATATCTATTACTATTGCTGGCCAATTCTCTGGTATTGCTGAAGGTAGAGGCAATCCAGGTTGTAAAGGTCCCATGTTGATCATTTGTTCGTTTACTTTTCTCAAGTCATGTAATAGTCTAAACTTAGATTTATCCTTTTCTTTATCACAAAAATGGGTGTATTCCAGGGACTTGTACTCGGTTCTAAATGACCTGCCTTCAACTCTTGATTGATTATTTCTTGGGCAGCTGTTAACTTGTCTTGCGTAAGTGGCCACTGCTCTACCCAAACTGGCTCGTCATTCATCCATTGCAAGGGTATCGCATATGTCAGATCCACCAGGTAGGCAGTGGCCCTTATCCTAAATTTGCCAGACGTATGCCGATTTGTGCTAGCACATCTCTGCCTAGTAAGGTTTCTGCTACAGGGAGTATGCATGGAGTAGTCTTTGCTTCCAGTAAGCCGTTGTCTGGGTCCCATGTTTGTATCTTGAGCGCCATCGCACTTTGTCTCCCATCTGTACTTCCTCCAATACCATCCACTTTCGGTCCGGGTATTGTTGGCCCATGTTACAGGCCAGTGGTGTGATGCTATAACAGTAATGTCAGCTCCTGTATCCATTAAGGCTGTTACAATTATGGCAGGGGGTGCGTTCCTGTACCGCTCATTATAGGGCTAATTTGTATCTTTAATAGAGGCCTATTATGGCATGTTACAGCCAGGGCCACGCCGGGATTGATTCTTGCATTGCTTCTTCTCCTTGAGTTGCTGCCGAGCACACCTGATTGGTCTGAGTTTGAAAGTGTCGTCGCTGGGGGTATTGTTGCTGAGGGTGTCGTTTTGTATTCGGGGAGAGGCCCCCTCGTCCCTCTCCCCGTCTGCCGTTTCCCGCCCTCCTTGGGCAGTTACGTGCGCGATGTCCAGTTTGATTGCAGACCCAGCAGGGTCCCGTAAGGTCACTTCTCTTATCATGGCGAGCATTTTGTGTGTGCTTGCCACACTCCCGCCGAAGGTGGCCTATTTCTCCACAGTTATGACATCGAATCCCTGCTGCAAAGGTTGCTGCTGCTGCACCAGTGAGCAATTGCTTGCATGACTGACTGAGGGATTGCTTGTTGCTGTTCTAGAACATACTTAATAAAGGGCCCCAATGCCTAACCCTTGTGGGGCTATTCTAAGAATTTCCTTAGTTTGAGGATTGGCCTGCTGTCTGATGCATTCAAGCATGATAGCATTCTTTGCTGTTTCTGGTAGGTTAGCTTCAGCTATGGCCTTCTGTAATCTATCACAGAAGTCTGTAAATGGCTCTGACGTTCCTTGTTGAATCTTTAGCCAGGGGTCAGTGGTTTTAACAAATTTTGCAATATCACTATATGCTTTTCTAGATGCTTCCGTTGTAGCATTAATTTCTCTGGCTCTCAGATTTGCCGCCTGAGTTTGTGGCGTGGACATGTTCGGGTCCTTGCCTGCCAGTCGGTTAAATGTGGAGCGTCGAAGAGGATGTTGATTATCGTTCTGTGCTTGCTGTATTAACTCAAGGAGCCTTGTCTGCCAGGATTCTTTCCACAATAAGGCTAGGGTCGGTGGTAGTATTGTCCGCGACAGCATACGAAGGTCTCCGGGGGTCCATGCCCCTTGATTATGTACCATATCTAATAGCATCTGTGCCTTGGGTGAGTTTGTACCTCCACTTATTATCTCTTCCTTCAATGCTGTAATTGTTTTTACATCAAGTGGGCTCCACTCCGTTCCTCCTCCCGGAACAAATCTGACAGGATATGCTTGTGGTGAGGGTACCTCGGGGAGGGTTAATTGCAAGCCCTCTAAGGTCATATTTTTTGCTATTAATTTCCAATCAGTTAACGGGACCTGTACCCTGGGTTGCTGTTGCGGGCCGTCCAATTTTTTTAATTGCTGCTTTTGAGTGCGCACCTGCTGTTCTATTTCTTTTAATAACTGTAGCACATCTGCAAAGGCTCGCTCCGAATCCTTACTTCCGCTTTTATTTGTTGCAGCCTTGCTTCCGGCTTTTTGCGCACTATCAGCAGGTCTCCAAATATGGTCAAGTCTATCTGCCAGTTGACTCGCCTGATCTGAATCCCATCCCTCCGAGCCTGAGTCACTCCCCTCTGTTTCCTCTAAGATTGGTTCAGGCTTACGCAACTTCTTAAACGATTCGCTTTGCCATTTATGGTCAGGTTTAGCTCCCTTCATTCCTATTGGTTGGTTTAACGGTTTTTGCCTTGTTTGGCTAGATTCGGGTCTAACTGTGGGTTTAGAGTGAGGTACATCCCCCAAGTCGTCCTCCTCATCACTGGAGTCTATCTGTCTCCTTATCACGGCTCCAGGGAGCCAGTCTTCTGGCTCTACCATTTCTCGCACTATCTTCTTTTTCCTTCTTACAGCATTTTCTGGGTTACTTTGCTCAGCCTTTGCTCGCTCTAATTCCTCCCACGGATATTGCGGAGGTGCCGTTGGAGGGGGGCGATTACCGTCTCGTTCAGGTTCTATGTCTGATTCGCCCATACCTACTGGGAAAGCCATCACAGTTTCCTTTTCTAAATCCTCCCGCAGCCCTTTTTTTGAAATATCTATTATTTCTATGCTTTCCTCTGTCTCTGCGCCTTGTGTTTGCTCTGTACCCGTATTAAGTTCGTCTACTTCTCCTTCTTCGGGGTTATTTACATCGACAGTTTCTGTCCCCGCTGCATCAGCCGAATTTAGGAGAAGGTCACGCGCAGCTTTCCACGTTTCTCTCTCCTCCCGTGCCCTGCGTAACATTTGAGTCACGCGACCCCAAGTTTTCAGCTCTGCTGCAGATTGCAGCTCCATGGCTCTTTCCGCCAACGTTCGAGTACATCGACTCCAACTCTCCTCTGATAATATATCACTAGGAGAGTTCACGGCTTCTTCCTTTATCAGCCGTTCAATACACGCCCTTATATCTTTCGGTTTCACAGAAACCTTACTTTCTTGGGCCACCACTGCAAGTACCTTTAGCAGCGTCTCCATCCCGCCCTCTCCGGCGTCCGGCTTTTCTTTTCTGCAAGGTGCGCACCTTGTCCTCCGCGACTGCCTGCAGCCGCCGCTCCACGGATCACGTCGGGGTCACCAATTGTTGCCGCTCATGGTCTGGGCAACAACTTTGTCCTTCTCGTGGAGCACAGGGTAGCCAACCCTGGACCAAAGCAACACTGACACCAATATGAGGATGCTGCAAATGGCGTTTATTCTTGTTGTGCGATGCAATATATATGCTTCTAGCTTTGACCTCATTTCCTCCTGCTTACGTCTATTCGGCTAGGAGGGCCTCTGTCTTTTCCGTACATGGCGAGAACTTCCGAGCGCCAAACCCTATCTCCTACAGGGAGCGCCAGCGTTTGTGGGGCTGTGAATGGGGTTGCGTGGGTCCTTGAAGAGCAGCAAGAGCTTTTGGTCCTGGCACCTTTGGGGTGGGAGGAATCCCTGGACGTTCGCAACTGCTGAGCTGGGCTGCGGCTGTACTCAGCGGCCCAGGCCGAGAGATTGTATTGGACTTTGGGAGGCTGCCGAAAGAGGGAGCGCCAGCGTTTGTGGGGCTGTGAATGGGGTTGCGTGGGTCCTTGAAGAGCAGCAAGAGCTTTTGGTCCTGGCACCTTTGGGGTGGGAGGAATCCCTGGACGTTCGCAGCTGCTGAGCCAGGCTGCGGCTGTACTCAGCGGCCCAGGCCGAGAGATTGTATTGGACTTTGGGAGGCTGCCGAAAGAGGGAGCGCCAGCGTTTGTGGGGCTGTGAATGGGGTTGCGTGGGTCCTTGAAGAGCAGCAAGAGCTTTTGGTCCTGGCACCTTTGGGGTGGGAGGAATCCCTGGACGTTCGCAACTGCTGAGCCAGGCTGCGGCTGTACTCAGCGGCCCAGGCCGAGAGATTGTATTGGACTTTGGGAGGCTGCCGAAAGAGGGAGCGCCAGCGTTTGTGGGGCTGTGAATGGGGTTGCGTGGGTCCTTGAAGAGCAGCAAGAGCTTTTGGTCCTGGCACCTTTGGGGTGGGAGGAATCCCTGGACGTTCGCAACTGCTGAGCCAGGCTGCGGCTGTACTCAGCGGCCCAGGCCGAGAGATTGTATTGGACTTTGGGAGGCTGCCGAAAGAGGGAGCGCCAGCGTTTGTGGGGCTGTGAATGGGGTTGCGTGGGTCCTTGAAGAGCAGCAAGAGCTTTTGGTCCTGGCACCTTTGGGGTGGGAGGAATCCCTGGACGTTCGCAACTGCTGAGCCAGGCTGCGGCTGTACTCAGCGGCCCAGGCCGAGAGATTGTATTGGACTTTGGGAGGCTGCCGAAAGAGGGAGCGCCAGCGTTTGTGGGGCTGTGAATGGGGTTGCGTGGGTCCTTGAAGAGCAGCAAGAGCTTTTGGTCCTGGCACCTTTGGGGTGGGAGGAATCCCTGGACATTCGCAACTGCTGAGCTGGGCTGCGGCTGTACTCAGCGGCCCAGGCCGAGAGATTGTATTGGACTTTGGGAGGCTGCCGAAAGAGGGAGCGCCAGCGTTTGTGGGGCTGTGAATGGGGTTGCATGGATACTCTAAGAGCAGCAAGAGCTTTTGGTCCTGGCACCTTTGGGGTGGGAGGAATCCCTGGACGTTCGCAACTGCTGAGCTGGGCTGCGGCTGTACTCAGCGGCCCAGGCCGAGAGATTGTATTGGACTTTGGGAGGCTGCCGAAAGAGGGAGCGCCAGCGTTTGTGGGGCTGTGAATGGGGTTGCGTGGGTCCTTGAAGAGCAGCAAGAGCTTTTGGTCCTGGCACCTTTGGGGTGGGAGGAATCCCTGGACGTTCGCAGCTGCTGAGCCAGGCTGCGGCTGTACTCAGCGGCCCAGGCCGAGAGATTGTATTGGACTTTGGGAGGCTGCCGAAAGAGGGAGCGCCAGCGTTTGTGGGGCTGTGAATGGGGTTGCGTGGGTCCTTGAAGAGCAGCAAGAGCTTTTGGTCCTGGCACCTTTGGGGTGGGAGGAATCCCTGGACGTTCGCAACTGCTGAGCTGGGCTGCGGCTGTACTCAGCGGCCCAGGCCGAGAGATTGTATTGGACTTTGGGAGGCTGCCGAAAGAGGGAGCGCCAGCGTTTGTGGGGCTGTGAATGGGGTTGCGTGGGTCCTTGAAGAGCAGCAAGAGCTTTTGGTCCTGGCACCTTTGGGGTGGGAGGAATCCCTGGACGTTCGCAACTGCTGAGCCAGGCTGCGGCTGTACTCAGCGGCCCAGGCCGAGAGATTGTATTGGACTTTGGGAGGCTGCCGAAAGAGGGAGCGCCAGCGTTTGTGGGGCTGTGAATGGGGTTGCGTGGGTCCTTGAAGAGCAGCAAGAGCTTTTGGTCCTGGCACCTTTGGGGTGGGAGGAATCCCTGGACGTTCGCAACTGCTGAGCCAGGCTGCGGCTGTACTCAGCGGCCCAGGCCGAGAGATTGTATTGGACTTTGGGAGGCTGCCGAAAGAGGGAGCGCCAGCGTTTGTGGGGCTGTGAATGGGGTTGCGTGGGTCCTTGAAGAGCAGCAAGAGCTTTTGGTCCTGGCACCTTTGGGGTGGGAGGAATCCCTGGACATTCGCAACTGCTGAGCTGGGCTGCGGCTGTACTCAGCGGCCCAGGCCGAGAGATTGTATTGGACTTTGGGAGGCTGCCGAAAGAGGGAGCGCCAGCGTTTGTGGGGCTGTGAATGGGGTTGCGTGGGTCCTTGAAGAGCAGCAAGAGCTTTTGGTCCTGGCACCTTTGGGGTGGGAGGAATCCCTGGACGTTCGCAGCTGCTGAGCCAGGCTGCGGCTGTACTCAGCGGCCCAGGCCGAGAGATTGTATTGGACTTTGGGAGGCTGCCGAAAGAGGGAGCGCCAGCGTTTGTGGGGCTGTGAATGGGGTTGCGTGGGTCCTTGAAGAGCAGCAAGAGCTTTTGGTCCTGGCACCTTTGGGGTGGGAGGAATCCCTGGACGTTCGCAACTGCTGAGCCAGGCTGCGGCTGTACTCAGCGGCCCAGGCCGAGAGATTGTATTGGACTTTGGGAGGCTGCCGAAAGAGGGAGCGCCAGCGTTTGTGGGGCTGTGAATGGGGTTGCGTGGGTCCTTGAAGAGCAGCAAGAGCTTTTGGTCCTGGCACCTTTGGGGTGGGAGGAATCCCTGGACGTTCGCAACTGCTGAGCCAGGCTGCGGCTGTACTCAGCGGCCCAGGCCGAGAGATTGTATTGGACTTTGGGAGGCTGCCGAAAGAGGGAGCGCCAGCGTTTGTGGGGCTGTGAATGGGGTTGCGTGGGTCCTTGAAGAGCAGCAAGAGCTTTTGGTCCTGGCACCTTTGGGGTGGGAGGAATCCCTGGACGTTCGCAACTGCTGAGCCAGGCTGCGGCTGTACTCAGCGGCCCAGGCCGAGAGATTGTATTGGACTTTGGGAGGCTGCCGAAAGAGGGAGCGCCAGCGTTTGTGGGGCTGTGAATGGGGTTGCATGGATACTCTAAGAGCAGCAAGAGCTTTTGGTCCTGGCACCTTTGGGGTGGGAGGAATCCCTGGACGTTCGCAACTGCTGAGCCAGGCTGCGGCTGTACTCAGCGGCCCAGGCCGAGAGATTGTATTGGACTTTGGGAGGCTGCCGAAAGAGGGAGCGCCAGCGTTTGTGGGGCTGTGAATGGGGTTGCGTGGGTCCTTGAAGAGCAGCAAGAGCTTTTGGTCCTGGCACCTTTGGGGTGGGAGGAATCCCTGGACGTTCGCAACTGCTGAGCTGGGCTGCGGCTGTACTCAGCGGCCCAGGCCGAGAGATTGTATTGGACTTTGGGAGGCTGCCGAAAGAGGGAGCGCCAGCGTTTGTGGGGCTGTGAATGGGGTTGCGTGGGTCCTTGAAGAGCAGCAAGAGCTTTTGGTCCTGGCACCTTTGGGGTGGGAGGAATCCCTGGACATTCGCAACTGCTGAGCTGGGCTGCGGCTGTACTCAGCGGCCCAGGCCGAGAGATTGTATTGGACTTTGGGAGGCTGCCGAAAGAGGGAGCGCCAGCGTTTGTGGGGCTGTGAATGGGGTTGCATGGATACTCTAAGAGCAGCAAGAGCTTTTGGTCCTGGCACCTTTGGGGTGGGAGGAATCCCTGGACGTTCGCAACTGCTGAGCTGGGCTGCGGCTGTACTCAGCGGCCCAGGCCGAGAGATTGTATTGGACTTTGGGAGGCTGCCGAAAGAGGGAGCGCCAGCGTTTGTGGGGCTGTGAATGGGGTTGCGTGGGTCCTTGAAGAGCAGCAAGAGCTTTTGGTCCTGGCACCTTTGGGGTGGGAGGAATCCCTGGACGTTCGCAACTGCTGAGCCAGGCTGCGGCTGTACTCAGCGGCCCAGGCCGAGAGATTGTATTGGACTTTGGGAGGCTGCCGAAAGAGGGAGCGCCAGCGTTTGTGGGGCTGTGAATGGGGTTGCGTGGGTCCTTGAAGAGCAGCAAGAGCTTTTGGTCCTGGCACCTTTGGGGTGGGAGGAATCCCTGGACGTTCGCAACTGCTGAGCTGGGCTGCGGCTGTACTCAGCGGCCCAGGCCGAGAGATTGTATTGGACTTTGGGAGGCTGCCGAAAGAGGGAGCGCCAGCGTTTGTGGGGCTGTGAATGGGGTTGCGTGGGTCCTTGAAGAGCAGCAAGAGCTTTTGGTCCTGGCACCTTTGGGGTGGGAGGAATCCCTAGACGGTGGCAACTGCTGAGCCAGGCTGCGGCTGTACTCAGCGGCCCAGGCCGAGAGATTGTATTGGACTTTGGGAGGCTGCCGAAAGAGGGAGCGCCAGCGTTTGTGGGGCTGTGAATGGGGTTGCGTGGGTCCTTGAAGAGCAGCAAGAGCTTTTGGTCCTGGCACCTTTGGGGTGGGAGGAATCCCTGGACGTTCGCAACTGCTGAGCCAGGCTGCGGCTGTACTCAGCGGCCCAGGCCGAGAGATTGTATTGGACTTTGGGAGGCTGCCGAAAGAGGGAGCGCCAGCGTTTGTGGGGCTGTGAATGGGGTTGCGTGGGTCCTTGAAGAGCAGCAAGAGCTTTTGGTCCTGGCACCTTTGGGGTGGGAGGAATCCCTGGACATTCGCAACTGCTGAGCTGGGCTGCGGCTGTACTCAGCGGCCCAGGCCGAGAGATTGTATTGGACTTTGGGAGGCTGCCGAAAGAGGGAGCGCCAGCGTTTGTGGGGCTGTGAATGGGGTTGCGTGGGTCCTTGAAGAGCAGCAAGAGCTTTTGGTCCTGGCACCTTTGGGGTGGGAGGAATCCCTGGACGTTCGCAGCTGCTGAGCCAGGCTGCGGCTGTACTCAGCGGCCCAGGCCGAGAGATTGTATTGGACTTTGGGAGGCTGCCGAAAGAGGGAGCGCCAGCGTTTGTGGGGCTGTGAATGGGGTTGCGTGGGTCCTTGAAGAGCAGCAAGAGCTTTTGGTCCTGGCACCTTTGGGGTGGGAGGAATCCCTGGACGTTCGCAGCTGCTGAGCCAGGCTGCGGCTGTACTCAGCGGCCCAGGCCGAGAGATTGTATTGGACTTTGGGAGGCTGCCGAAAGAGGGAGCGCCAGCGTTTGTGGGGCTGTGAATGGGGTTGCGTGGGTCCTTGAAGAGCAGCAAGAGCTTTTGGTCCTGGCACCTTTGGGGTGGGAGGAATCCCTGGACGTTCGCAACTGCTGAGCCAGGCTGCGGCTGTACTCAGCGGCCCAGGCCGAGAGATTGTATTGGACTTTGGGAGGCTGCCGAAAGAGGGAGCGCCAGCGTTTGTGGGGCTGTGAATGGGGTTGCGTGGGTCCTTGAAGAGCAGCAAGAGCTTTTGGTCCTGGCACCTTTGGGGTGGGAGGAATCCCTGGACATTCGCAACTGCTGAGCTGGGCTGCGGCTGTACTCAGCGGCCCAGGCCGAGAGATTGTATTGGACTTTGGGAGGCTGCCGAAAGAGGGAGCGCCAGCGTTTGTGGGGCTGTGAATGGGGTTGCGTGGGTCCTTGAAGAGCAGCAAGAGCTTTTGGTCCTGGCACCTTTGGGGTGGGAGGAATCCCTGGACATTCGCAACTGCTGAGCTGGGCTGCGGCTGTACTCAGCGGCCCAGGCCGAGAGATTGTATTGGACTTTGGGAGGCTGCCGAAAGAGGGAGCGCCAGCGTTTGTGGGGCTGTGAATGGGGTTGCGTGGGTCCTTGAAGAGCAGCAAGAGCTTTTGGTCCTGGCACCTTTGGGGTGGGAGGAATCCCTGGACGTTCGCAGCTGCTGAGCCAGGCTGCGGCTGTACTCAGCGGCCCAGGCCGAGAGATTGTATTGGACTTTGGGAGGCTGCCGAAAGAGGGAGCGCCAGCGTTTGTGGGGCTGTGAATGGGGTTGCGTGGGTCCTTGAAGAGCAGCAAGAGCTTTTGGTCCTGGCACCTTTGGGGTGGGAGGAATCCCTGGACGTTCGCAACTGCTGAGCCAGGCTGCGGCTGTACTCAGCGGCCCAGGCCGAGAGATTGTATTGGACTTTGGGAGGCTGCCGAAAGAGGGAGCGCCAGCGTTTGTGGGGCTGTGAATGGGGTTGCGTGGGTCCTTGAAGAGCAGCAAGAGCTTTTGGTCCTGGCACCTTTGGGGTGGGAGGAATCCCTGGACATTCGCAACTGCTGAGCTGGGCTGCGGCTGTACTCAGCGGCCCAGGCCGAGAGATTGTATTGGACTTTGGGAGGCTGCCGAAAGAGGGAGCGCCAGCGTTTGTGGGGCTGTGAATGGGGTTGCGTGGGTCCTTGAAGAGCAGCAAGAGCTTTTGGTCCTGGCACCTTTGGGGTGGGAGGAATCCCTGGACGTTCGCAGCTGCTGAGCCAGGCTGCGGCTGTACTCAGCGGCCCAGGCCGAGAGATTGTATTGGACTTTGGGAGGCTGCCGAAAGAGGGAGCGCCAGCGTTTGTGGGGCTGTGAATGGGGTTGCGTGGGTCCTTGAAGAGCAGCAAGAGCTTTTGGTCCTGGCACCTTTGGGGTGGGAGGAATCCCTGGACGTTCGCAACTGCTGAGCCAGGCTGCGGCTGTACTCAGCGGCCCAGGCCGAGAGATTGTATTGGACTTTGGGAGGCTGCCGAAAGAGGGAGCGCCAGCGTTTGTGGGGCTGTGAATGGGGTTGCGTGGGTCCTTGAAGAGCAGCAAGAGCTTTTGGTCCTGGCACCTTTGGGGTGGGAGGAATCCCTGGACGTTCGCAACTGCTGAGCCAGGCTGCGGCTGTACTCAGCGGCCCAGGCCGAGAGATTGTATTGGACTTTGGGAGGCTGCCGAAAGAGGGAGCGCCAGCGTTTGTGGGGCTGTGAATGGGGTTGCGTGGGTCCTTGAAGAGCAGCAAGAGCTTTTGGTCCTGGCACCTTTGGGGTGGGAGGAATCCCTGGACGTTCGCAACTGCTGAGCTGGGCTGCAGCTGTACTCACGGCCCAGGCGGAGAGATTGTATTGGACTTTGGGAGGCTGCCGAAAGAGGGAGCGCCATCGTTTGTGGGGCTGTGAATGGGGTTGCGTGGGTCCTTGAAGAGCAGCAAGAGCTTTTGGTCCTGGCACCTTTGGGGTGGGAGGAATCCCTGGACGTTCGCAACTGCTGAGCTGGGCTGCGGCTGTACTCAGCGGCCCAGGCCGAGAGATTGTATTGGACTTTGGGAGGCTGCCGAAAGAGGGAGCGCCAGCGTTTGTGGGGCTGTGAATGGGGTTGCGTGGATACTCTAAGAGCAGCAAGAGCTTTTGGTCCTGGCACCTTTGGGGTGGGAGGAATCCCTGGACGTTCGCAACTGCTGAGCCAGGCTGCGGCTGTACTCAGCGGCCCAGGCCGAGAGATTGTATTGGACTTTGGGAGGCTGCCGAAAGAGGGAGCGCCAGCGTTTGTGGGGCTGTGAATGGGGTTGCGTGGGTCCTTGAAGAGCAGCAAGAGCTTTTGGTCCTGGCACCTTTGGGGTGGGAGGAATCCCTGGACGTTCGCAACTGCTGAGCCAGGCTGCGGCTGTACTCAGCGGCCCAGGCCGAGAGATTGTATTGGACTTTGGGAGGCTGCCGAAAGAGGGAGCGCCAGCGTTTGTGGGGCTGTGAATGGGGTTGCGTGGGTCCTTGAAGAGCAGCAAGAGCTTTTGGTCCTGGCACCTTTGGGGTGGGAGGAATCCCTGGACGTTCGCAACTGCTGAGCCAGGCTGCGGCTGTACTCAGCGGCCCAGGCCGAGAGATTGTATTGGACTTTGGGAGGCTGCCGAAAGAGGGAGCGCCAGCGTTTGTGGGGCTGTGAATGGGGTTGCGTGGGTCCTTGAAGAGCAGCAAGAGCTTTTGGTCCTGGCACCTTTGGGGTGGGAGGAATCCCTGGACATTCGCAACTGCTGAGCTGGGCTGCGGCTGTACTCAGCGGCCCAGGCCGAGAGATTGTATTGGACTTTGGGAGGCTGCCGAAAGAGGGAGCGCCAGCGTTTGTGGGGCTGTGAATGGGGTTGCGTGGGTCCTTGAAGAGCAGCAAGAGCTTTTGGTCCTGGCACCTTTGGGGTGGGAGGAATCCCTGGACGTTCGCAACTGCTGAGCCAGGCTGCGGCTGTACTCAGCGGCCCAGGCCGAGAGATTGTATTGGACTTTGGGAGGCTGCCGAAAGAGGGAGCGCCAGCGTTTGTGGGGCTGTGAATGGGGTTGCGTGGGTCCTTGAAGAGCAGCAAGAGCTTTTGGTCCTGGCACCTTTGGGGTGGGAGGAATCCCTGGACGTTCGCAACTGCTGAGCCAGGCTGCGGCTGTACTCAGCGGCCCAGGCCGAGAGATTGTATTGGACTTTGGGAGGCTGCCGAAAGAGGGAGCGCCAGCGTTTGTGGGGCTGTGAATGGGGTTGCGTGGGTCCTTGAAGAGCAGCAAGAGCTTTTGGTCCTGGCACCTTTGGGGTGGGAGGAATCCCTGGACGTTCGCAACTGCTGAGCCAGGCTGCGGCTGTACTCAGCGGCCCAGGCCGAGAGATTGTATTGGACTTTGGGAGGCTGCCGAAAGAGGGAGCGCCAGCGTTTGTGGGGCTGTGAATGGGGTTGCGTGGGTCCTTGAAGAGCAGCAAGAGCTTTTGGTCCTGGCACCTTTGGGGTGGGAGGAATCCCTGGACATTCGCAACTGCTGAGCTGGGCTGCGGCTGTACTCAGCGGCCCAGGCCGAGAGATTGTATTGGACTTTGGGAGGCTGCCGAAAGAGGGAGCGCCAGCGTTTGTGGGGCTGTGAATGGGGTTGCGTGGGTCCTTGAAGAGCAGCAAGAGCTTTTGGTCCTGGCACCTTTGGGGTGGGAGGAATCCCTGGACATTCGCAACTGCTGAGCTGGGCTGCGGCTGTACTCAGCGGCCCAGGCCGAGAGATTGTATTGGACTTTGGGAGGCTGCCGAAAGAGGGAGCGCCAGCGTTTGTGGGGCTGTGAATGGGGTTGCGTGGGTCCTTGAAGAGCAGCAAGAGCTTTTGGTCCTGGCACCTTTGGGGTGGGAGGAATCCCTGGACGTTCGCAGCTGCTGAGCCAGGCTGCGGCTGTACTCAGCGGCCCAGGCCGAGAGATTGTATTGGACTTTGGGAGGCTGCCGAAAGAGGGAGCGCCAGCGTTTGTGGGGCTGTGAATGGGGTTGCGTGGGTCCTTGAAGAGCAGCAAGAGCTTTTGGTCCTGGCACCTTTGGGGTGGGAGGAATCCCTGGACGTTCGCAACTGCTGAGCCAGGCTGCGGCTGTACTCAGCGGCCCAGGCCGAGAGATTGTATTGGACTTTGGGAGGCTGCCGAAAGAGGGAGCGCCAGCGTTTGTGGGGCTGTGAATGGGGTTGCGTGGGTCCTTGAAGAGCAGCAAGAGCTTTTGGTCCTGGCACCTTTGGGGTGGGAGGAATCCCTGGACGTTCGCAACTGCTGAGCCAGGCTGCGGCTGTACTCAGCGGCCCAGGCCGAGAGATTGTATTGGACTTTGGGAGGCTGCCGAAAGAGGGAGCGCCAGCGTTTGTGGGGCTGTGAATGGGGTTGCGTGGGTCCTTGAAGAGCAGCAAGAGCTTTTGGTCCTGGCACCTTTGGGGTGGGAGGAATCCCTGGACGTTCGCAACTGCTGAGCCAGGCTGCGGCTGTACTCAGCGGCCCAGGCCGAGAGATTGTATTGGACTTTGGGAGGCTGCCGAAAGAGGGAGCGCCAGCGTTTGTGGGGCTGTGAATGGGGTTGCGTGGGTCCTTGAAGAGCAGCAAGAGCTTTTGGTCCTGGCACCTTTGGGGTGGGAGGAATCCCTGGACGTTCGCAACTGCTGAGCCAGGCTGCGGCTGTACTCAGCGGCCCAGGCCGAGAGATTGTATTGGACTTTGGGAGGCTGCCGAAAGAGGGAGCGCCAGCGTTTGTGGGGCTGTGAATGGGGTTGCGTGGGTCCTTGAAGAGCAGCAAGAGCTTTTGGTCCTGGCACCTTTGGGGTGGGAGGAATCCCTGGACGTTCGCAACTGCTGAGCCAGGCTGCGGCTGTACTCAGCGGCCCAGGCCGAGAGATTGTATTGGACTTTGGGAGGCTGCCGAAAGAGGGAGCGCCAGCGTTTGTGGGGCTGTGAATGGGGTTGCGTGGGTCCTTGAAGAGCAGCAAGAGCTTTTGGTCCTGGCACCTTTGGGGTGGGAGGAATCCCTGGACGTTCGCAACTGCTGAGCTGGGCTGCGGCTGTACTCAGCGGCCCAGGCCGAGAGATTGTATTGGACTTTGGGAGGCTGCCGAAAGAGGGAGCGCCATCGTTTGTGGGGCTGTGAATGGGGTTGCGTGGGTCCTTGAAGAGCAGCAAGAGCTTTTGGTCCTGGCACCTTTGGGGTGGGAGGAATCCCTGGACGTTCGCAACTGCTGAGCCAGGCTGCGGCTGTACTCAGCGGCCCAGGCCGAGAGATTGTATTGGACTTTGGGAGGCTGCCGAAAGAGGGAGCGCCAGCGTTTGTGGGGCTGTGAATGGGGTTGCATGGATACTCTAAGAGCAGCAAGAGCTTTTGGTCCTGGCACCTTTGGGGTGGGAGGAATCCCTGGACGTTCGCAACTGCTGAGCCAGGCTGCGGCTGTACTCAGCGGCCCAGGCCGAGAGATTGTATTGGACTTTGGGAGGCTGCCGAAAGAGGGAGCGCCAGCGTTTGTGGGGCTGTGAATGGGGTTGCGTGGGTCCTTGAAGAGCAGCAAGAGCTTTTGGTCCTGGCACCTTTGGGGTGGGAGGAATCCCTGGACGTTCGCAACTGCTGAGCTGGGCTGCGGCTGTACTCAGCGGCCCAGGCCGAGAGATTGTATTGGACTTTGGGAGGCTGCCGAAAGAGGGAGCGCCAGCGTTTGTGGGGCTGTGAATGGGGTTGCGTGGGTCCTTGAAGAGCAGCAAGAGCTTTTGGTCCTGGCACCTTTGGGGTGGGAGGAATCCCTGGACGTTCGCAACTGCTGAGCTGGGCTGCGGCTGTACTCAGCGGCCCAGGCCGAGAGATTGTATTGGACTTTGGGAGGCTGCCGAAAGAGGGAGCGCCAGCGTTTGTGGGGCTGTGAATGGGGTTGCGTGGGTCCTTGAAGAGCAGCAAGAGCTTTTGGTCCTGGCACCTTTGGGGTGGGAGGAATCCCTGGACGTTCGCAGCTGCTGAGCCAGGCTGCGGCTGTACTCAGCGGCCCAGGCCGAGAGATTGTATTGGACTTTGGGAGGCTGCCGAAAGAGGGAGCGCCAGCGTTTGTGGGGCTGTGAATGGGGTTGCGTGGGTCCTTGAAGAGCAGCAAGAGCTTTTGGTCCTGGCACCTTTGGGGTGGGAGGAATCCCTGGACGTTCGCAGCTGCTGAGCCAGGCTGCGGCTGTACTCAGCGGCCCAGGCCGAGAGATTGTATTGGACTTTGGGAGGCTGCCGAAAGAGGGAGCGCCAGCGTTTGTGGGGCTGTGAATGGGGTTGCGTGGGTCCTTGAAGAGCAGCAAGAGCTTTTGGTCCTGGCACCTTTGGGGTGGGAGGAATCCCTGGACGTTCGCAACTGCTGAGCCAGGCTGCGGCTGTACTCAGCGGCCCAGGCCGAGAGATTGTATTGGACTTTGGGAGGCTGCCGAAAGAGGGAGCGCCAGCGTTTGTGGGGCTGTGAATGGGGTTGCGTGGGTCCTTGAAGAGCAGCAAGAGCTTTTGGTCCTGGCACCTTTGGGGTGGGAGGAATCCCTGGACGTTCGCAACTGCTGAGCCAGGCTGCGGCTGTACTCAGCGGCCCAGGCCGAGAGATTGTATTGGACTTTGGGAGGCTGCCGAAAGAGGGAGCGCCAGCGTTTGTGGGGCTGTGAATGGGGTTGCGTGGGTCCTTGAAGAGCAGCAAGAGCTTTTGGTCCTGGCACCTTTGGGGTGGGAGGAATCCCTGGACGTTCACAACTGCTGAGCCAGGCTGCGGCTGTACTCAGCGGCCCAGGCCGAGAGATTGTATTGGACTTTGGGAGGCTGCCGAAAGAGGGAGCGCCAGCGTTTGTGGGGCTGTGAATGGGGTTGCGTGGGTCCTTGAAGAGCAGCAAGAGCTTTTGGTCCTGGCACCTTTGGGGTGGGAGGAATCCCTGGACGTTCGCAACTGCTGAGCCAGGCTGCGGCTGTACTCAGCGGCCCAGGCCGAGAGATTGTATTGGACTTTGGGAGGCTGCCGAAAGAGGGAGCGCCATCGTTTGTGGGGCTGTGAATGGGGTTGCGTGGGTCCTTGAAGAGCAGCAAGAGCTTTTGGTCCTGGCACCTTTGGGGTGGGAGGAATCCCTGGACGTTCGCAACTGCTGAGCTGGGCTGCGGCTGTACTCAGCGGCCCAGGCCGAGAGATTGTATTGGACTTTGGGAGGCTGCCGAAAGAGGGAGCGCCAGCGTTTGTGGGGCTGTGAATGGGGTTGCGTGGGTCCTTGAAGAGCAGCAAGAGCTTTTGGTCCTGGCACCTTTGGGGTGGGAGGAATCCCTGGACGTTCGCAACTGCTGAGCCGGGCTGCGGCTGTACTCAGCGGCCCAGGCCGAGAGATTGTATTGGACTTTGGGAGGCTGCCGAAAGAGGGAGCGCCAGCGTTTGTGGGGCTGTGAATGGGGTTGCGTGGGTCCTTGAAGAGCAGCAAGAGCTTTTGGTCCTGGCACCTTTGGGGTGGGAGGAATCCCTAGACGTTCGCAACTGCTGAGCCAGGCTGCGGCTGTACTCAGCGGCCCAGGCCGAGAGATTGTATTGGACTTTGGGAGGCTGCCGAAAGAGGGAGCGCCAGCGTTTGTGGGGCTGTGAATGGGGTTGCGTGGGTCCTTGAAGAGCAGCAAGAGCTTTTGGTCCTGGCACCTTTGGGGTGGGAGGAATCCCTGGACGTTCGCAACTGCTGAGCCAGGCTGCGGCTGTACTCAGCGGCCCAGGCCGAGAGATTGTATTGGACTTTGGGAGGCTGCCGAAAGAGGGAGCGCCAGCGTTTGTGGGGCTGTGAATGGGGTTGCGTGGGTCCTTGAAGAGCAGCAAGAGCTTTTGGTCCTGGCACCTTTGGGGTGGGAGGAATCCCTGGACGTTCGCAACTGCTGAGCTGGGCTGCGGCTGTACTCAGCGGCCCAGGCCGAGAGATTGTATTGGACTTTGGGAGGCTGCCGAAAGAGGGAGCGCCAGCGTTTGTGGGGCTGTGAATGGGGTTGCGTGGGTCCTTGAAGAGCAGCAAGAGCTTTTGGTCCTGGCACCTTTGGGGTGGGAGGAATCCCTGGACGTTCGCAGCTGCTGAGCCAGGCTGCGGCTGTACTCAGCGGCCCAGGCCGAGAGATTGTATTGGACTTTGGGAGGCTGCCGAAAGAGGGAGCGCCAGCGTTTGTGGGGCTGTGAATGGGGTTGCGTGGGTCCTTGAAGAGCAGCAAGAGCTTTTGGTCCTGGCACCTTTGGGGTGGGAGGAATCCCTGGACGTTCGCAACTGCTGAGCCAGGCTGCGGCTGTACTCAGCGGCCCAGGCCGAGAGATTGTATTGGACTTTGGGAGGCTGCCGAAAGAGGGAGCGCCAGCGTTTGTGGGGCTGTGAATGGGGTTGCGTGGGTCCTTGAAGAGCAGCAAGAGCTTTTGGTCCTGGCACCTTTGGGGTGGGAGGAATCCCTGGACGTTCGCAACTGCTGAGCTGGGCTGCGGCTGTACTCAGCGGCCCAGGCCGAGAGATTGTATTGGACTTTGGGAGGCTGCCGAAAGAGGGAGCGCCAGCGTTTGTGGGGCTGTGAATGGGGTTGCGTGGGTCCTTGAAGAGCAGCAAGAGCTTTTGGTCCTGGCACCTTTGGGGTGGGAGGAATCCCTGGACATTCGCAACTGCTGAGCTGGGCTGCGGCTGTACTCAGCGGCCCAGGCCGAGAGATTGTATTGGACTTTGGGAGGCTGCCGAAAGAGGGAGCGCCAGCGTTTGTGGGGCTGTGAATGGGGTTGCGTGGGTCCTTGAAGAGCAGCAAGAGCTTTTGGTCCTGGCACCTTTGGGGTGGGAGGAATCCCTGGACGTTCGCAGCTGCTGAGCCAGGCTGCGGCTGTACTCAGCGGCCCAGGCCGAGAGATTGTATTGGACTTTGGGAGGCTGCCGAAAGAGGGAGCGCCAGCGTTTGTGGGGCTGTGAATGGGGTTGCGTGGGTCCTTGAAGAGCAGCAAGAGCTTTTGGTCCTGGCACCTTTGGGGTGGGAGGAATCCCTGGACGTTCGCAACTGCTGAGCCAGGCTGCGGCTGTACTCAGCGGCCCAGGCCGAGAGATTGTATTGGACTTTGGGAGGCTGCCGAAAGAGGGAGCGCCAGCGTTTGTGGGGCTGTGAATGGGGTTGCGTGGGTCCTTGAAGAGCAGCAAGAGCTTTTGGTCCTGGCACCTTTGGGGTGGGAGGAATCCCTGGACGTTCGCAACTGCTGAGCTGGGCTGCGGCTGTACTCAGCGGCCCAGGCCGAGAGATTGTATTGGACTTTGGGAGGCTGCCGAAAGAGGGAGCGCCAGCGTTTGTGGGGCTGTGAATGGGGTTGCGTGGGTCCTTGAAGAGCAGCAAGAGCTTTTGGTCCTGGCACCTTTGGGGTGGGAGGAATCCCTGGACGTTCGCAACTGCTGAGCTGGGCTGCGGCTGTACTCAGCGGCCCAGGCCGAGAGATTGTATTGGACTTTGGGAGGCTGCCGAAAGAGGGAGCGCCAGCGTTTGTGGGGCTGTGAATGGGGTTGCGTGGGTCCTTGAAGAGCAGCAAGAGCTTTTGGTCCTGGCACCTTTGGGGTGGGAGGAATCCCTGGACGTTCGCAACTGCTGAGCCAGGCTGCGGCTGTACTCAGCGGCCCAGGCCGAGAGATTGTATTGGACTTTGGGAGGCTGCCGAAAGAGGGAGCGCCAGCGTTTGTGGGGCTGTGAATGGGGTTGCGTGGGTCCTTGAAGAGCAGCAAGAGCTTTTGGTCCTGGCACCTTTGGGGTGGGAGGAATCCCTGGACGTTCGCAACTGCTGAGCCAGGCTGCGGCTGTACTCAGCGGCCCAGGCCGAGAGATTGTATTGGACTTTGGGAGGCTGCCGAAAGAGGGAGCGCCAGCGTTTGTGGGGCTGTGAATGGGGTTGCGTGGGTCCTTGAAGAGCAGCAAGAGCTTTTGGTCCTGGCACCTTTGGGGTGGGAGGAATCCCTGGACGTTCGCAACTGCTGAGCTGGGCTGCGGCTGTACTCAGCGGCCCAGGCCGAGAGATTGTATTGGACTTTGGGAGGCTGCCGAAAGAGGGAGCGCCATCGTTTGTGGGGCTGTGAATGGGGTTGCGTGGGTCCTTGAAGAGCAGCAAGAGCTTTTGGTCCTGGCACCTTTGGGGTGGGAGGAATCCCTGGACGTTCGCAACTGCTGAGCTGGGCTGCGGCTGTACTCAGCGGCCCAGGCCGAGAGATTGTATTGGACTTTGGGAGGCTGCCGAAAGAGGGAGCGCCAGCGTTTGTGGGGCTGTGAATGGGGTTGCGTGGGTCCTTGAAGAGCAGCAAGAGCTTTTGGTCCTGGCACCTTTGGGGTGGGAGGAATCCCTGGACGTTCGCAACTGCTGAGCCAGGCTGCGGCTGTACTCAGCGGCCCAGGCCGAGAGATTGTATTGGACTTTGGGAGGCTGCCGAAAGAGGGAGCGCCAGCGTTTGTGGGGCTGTGAATGGGGTTGCGTGGGTCCTTGAAGAGCAGCAAGAGCTTTTGGTCCTGGCACCTTTGGGGTGGGAGGAATCCCTGGACGTTCGCAACTGCTGAGCCAGGCTGCGGCTGTACTCAGCGGCCCAGGCCGAGAGATTGTATTGGACTTTGGGAGGCTGCCGAAAGAGGGAGCGCCAGCGTTTGTGGGGCTGTGAATGGGGTTGCGTGGGTCCTTGAAGAGCAGCAAGAGCTTTTGGTCCTGGCACCTTTGGGGTGGGAGGAATCCCTGGACGTTCGCAACTGCTGAGCTGGGCTGCGGCTGTACTCAGCGGCCCAGGCCGAGAGATTGTATTGGACTTTGGGAGGCTGCCGAAAGAGGGAGCGCCAGCGTTTGTGGGGCTGTGAATGGGGTTGCGTGGGTCCTTGAAGAGCAGCAAGAGCTTTTGGTCCTGGCACCTTTGGGGTGGGAGGAATCCCTGGACGTTCGCAGCTGCTGAGCCAGGCTGCGGCTGTACTCAGCGGCCCAGGCCGAGAGATTGTATTGGACTTTGGGAGGCTGCCGAAAGAGGGAGCGCCAGCGTTTGTGGGGCTGTGAATGGGGTTGCGTGGGTCCTTGAAGAGCAGCAAGAGCTTTTGGTCCTGGCACCTTTGGGGTGGGAGGAATCCCTGGACGTTCGCAACTGCTGAGCCAGGCTGCGGCTGTACTCAGCGGCCCAGGCCGAGAGATTGTATTGGACTTTGGGAGGCTGCCGAAAGAGGGAGCGCCAGCGTTTGTGGGGCTGTGAATGGGGTTGCGTGGGTCCTTGAAGAGCAGCAAGAGCTTTTGGTCCTGGCACCTTTGGGGTGGGAGGAATCCCTGGACGTTCGCAACTGCTGAGCCAGGCTGCGGCTGTACTCAGCGGCCCAGGCCGAGAGATTGTATTGGACTTTGGGAGGCTGCCGAAAGAGGGAGCGCCAGCGTTTGTGGGGCTGTGAATGGGGTTGCGTGGGTCCTTGAAGAGCAGCAAGAGCTTTTGGTCCTGGCACCTTTGGGGTGGGAGGAATCCCTGGACGTTCGCAACTGCTGAGCCAGGCTGCGGCTGTACTCAGCGGCCCAGGCCGAGAGATTGTATTGGACTTTGGGAGGCTGCCGAAAGAGGGAGCGCCAGCGTTTGTGGGGCTGTGAATGGGGTTGCGTGGGTCCTTGAAGAGCAGCAAGAGCTTTTGGTCCTGGCACCTTTGGGGTGGGAGGAATCCCTGGACATTCGCAACTGCTGAGCTGGGCTGCGGCTGTACTCAGCGGCCCAGGCCGAGAGATTGTATTGGACTTTGGGAGGCTGCCGAAAGAGGGAGCGCCAGCGTTTGTGGGGCTGTGAATGGGGTTGCGTGGGTCCTTGAAGAGCAGCAAGAGCTTTTGGTCCTGGCACCTTTGGGGTGGGAGGAATCCCTGGACGTTCGCAACTGCTGAGCCAGGCTGCGGCTGTACTCAGCGGCCCAGGCCGAGAGATTGTATTGGACTTTGGGAGGCTGCCGAAAGAGGGAGCGCCAGCGTTTGTGGGGCTGTGAATGGGGTTGCGTGGGTCCTTGAAGAGCAGCAAGAGCTTTTGGTCCTGGCACCTTTGGGGTGGGAGGAATCCCTGGACGTTCGCAACTGCTGAGCCAGGCTGCGGCTGTACTCAGCGGCCCAGGCCGAGAGATTGTATTGGACTTTGGGAGGCTGCCGAAAGAGGGAGCGCCAGCGTTTGTGGGGCTGTGAATGGGGTTGCGTGGGTCCTTGAAGAGCAGCAAGAGCTTTTGGTCCTGGCACCTTTGGGGTGGGAGGAATCCCTGGACGTTCGCAACTGCTGAGCTGGGCTGCGGCTGTACTCAGCGGCCCAGGCCGAGAGATTGTATTGGACTTTGGGAGGCTGCCGAAAGAGGGAGCGCCAGCGTTTGTGGGGCTGTGAATGGGGTTGCGTGGGTCCTTGAAGAGCAGCAAGAGCTTTTGGTCCTGGCACCTTTGGGGTGGGAGGAATCCCTGGACGTTCGCAACTGCTGAGCTGGGCTGCGGCTGTACTCAGCGGCCCAGGCCGAGAGATTGTATTGGACTTTGGGAGGCTGCCGAAAGAGGGAGCGCCATCGTTTGTGGGGCTGTGAATGGGGTTGCGTGGGTCCTTGAAGAGCAGCAAGAGCTTTTGGTCCTGGCACCTTTGGGGTGGGAGGAATCCCTGGACGTTCGCAACTGCTGAGCCAGGCTGCGGCTGTACTCAGCGGCCCAGGCCGAGAGATTGTATTGGACTTTGGGAGGCTGCCGAAAGAGGGAGCGCCAGCGTTTGTGGGGCTGTGAATGGGGTTGCGTGGGTCCTTGAAGAGCAGCAAGAGCTTTTGGTCCTGGCACCTTTGGGGTGGGAGGAATCCCTGGACGTTCGCAACTGCTGAGCTGGGCTGCGGCTGTACTCAGCGGCCCAGGCCGAGAGATTGTATTGGACTTTGGGAGGCTGCCGAAAGAGGGAGCGCCAGCGTTTGTGGGGCTGTGAATGGGGTTGCGTGGGTCCTTGAAGAGCAGCAAGAGCTTTTGGTCCTGGCACCTTTGGGGTGGGAGGAATCCCTGGACGTTCGCAACTGCTGAGCTGGGCTGCGGCTGTACTCAGCGGCCCAGGCCGAGAGATTGTATTGGACTTTGGGAGGCTGCCGAAAGAGGGAGCGCCAGCGTTTGTGGGGCTGTGAATGGGGTTGCGTGGGTCCTTGAAGAGCAGCAAGAGCTTTTGGTCCTGGCACCTTTGGGGTGGGAGGAATCCCTGGACGTTCGCAACTGCTGAGCCAGGCTGCGGCTGTACTCAGCGGCCCAGGCCGAGAGATTGTATTGGACTTTGGGAGGCTGCCGAAAGAGGGAGCGCCAGCGTTTGTGGGGCTGTGAATGGGGTTGCGTGGGTCCTTGAAGAGCAGCAAGAGCTTTTGGTCCTGGCACCTTTGGGGTGGGAGGAATCCCTGGACATTCGCAACTGCTGAGCTGGGCTGCGGCTGTACTCAGCGGCCCAGGCCGAGAGATTGTATTGGACTTTGGGAGGCTGCCGAAAGAGGGAGCGCCAGCGTTTGTGGGGCTGTGAATGGGGTTGCGTGGGTCCTTGAAGAGCAGCAAGAGCTTTTGGTCCTGGCACCTTTGGGGTGGGAGGAATCCCTGGACGTTCGCAGCTGCTGAGCCAGGCTGCGGCTGTACTCAGCGGCCCAGGCCGAGAGATTGTATTGGACTTTGGGAGGCTGCCGAAAGAGGGAGCGCCAGCGTTTGTGGGGCTGTGAATGGGGTTGCGTGGGTCCTTGAAGAGCAGCAAGAGCTTTTGGTCCTGGCACCTTTGGGGTGGGAGGAATCCCTGGACGTTCGCAGCTGCTGAGCCAGGCTGCGGCTGTACTCAGCGGCCCAGGCCGAGAGATTGTATTGGACTTTGGGAGGCTGCCGAAAGAGGGAGCGCCAGCGTTTGTGGGGCTGTGAATGGGGTTGCGTGGGTCCTTGAAGAGCAGCAAGAGCTTTTGGTCCTGGCACCTTTGGGGTGGGAGGAATCCCTGGACGTTCGCAACTGCTGAGCCAGGCTGCGGCTGTACTCAGCGGCCCAGGCCGAGAGATTGTATTGGACTTTGGGAGGCTGCCGAAAGAGGGAGCGCCAGCGTTTGTGGGGCTGTGAATGGGGTTGCGTGGGTCCTTGAAGAGCAGCAAGAGCTTTTGGTCCTGGCACCTTTGGGGTGGGAGGAATCCCTGGACGTTCGCAACTGCTGAGCCAGGCTGCGGCTGTACTCAGCGGCCCAGGCCGAGAGATTGTATTGGACTTTGGGAGGCTGCCGAAAGAGGGAGCGCCAGCGTTTGTGGGGCTGTGAATGGGGTTGCGTGGGTCCTTGAAGAGCAGCAAGAGCTTTTGGTCCTGGCACCTTTGGGGTGGGAGGAATCCCTGGACGTTCGCAACTGCTGAGCCAGGCTGCGGCTGTACTCAGCGGCCCAGGCCGAGAGATTGTATTGGACTTTGGGAGGCTGCCGAAAGAGGGAGCGCCAGCGTTTGTGGGGCTGTGAATGGGGTTGCGTGGGTCCTTGAAGAGCAGCAAGAGCTTTTGGTCCTGGCACCTTTGGGGTGGGAGGAATCCCTGGACGTTCGCAACTGCTGAGCCAGGCTGCGGCTGTACTCAGCGGCCCAGGCCGAGAGATTGTATTGGACTTTGGGAGGCTGCCGAAAGAGGGAGCGCCAGCGTTTGTGGGGCTGTGAATGGGGTTGCGTGGGTCCTTGAAGAGCAGCAAGAGCTTTTGGTCCTGGCACCTTTGGGGTGGGAGGAATCCCTGGACGTTCGCAACTGCTGAGCCAGGCTGCGGCTGTACTCAGCGGCCCAGGCCGAGAGATTGTATTGGACTTTGGGAGGCTGCCGAAAGAGGGAGCGCCAGCGTTTGTGGGGCTGTGAATGGGGTTGCGTGGGTCCTTGAAGAGCAGCAAGAGCTTTTGGTCCTGGCACCTTTGGGGTGGGAGGAATCCCTGGACGTTCGCAACTGCTGAGCTGGGCTGCGGCTGTACTCAGCGGCCCAGGCCGAGAGATTGTATTGGACTTTGGGAGGCTGCCGAAAGAGGGAGCGCCATCGTTTGTGGGGCTGTGAATGGGGTTGCGTGGGTCCTTGAAGAGCAGCAAGAGCTTTTGGTCCTGGCACCTTTGGGGTGGGAGGAATCCCTGGACGTTCGCAACTGCTGAGCTGGGCTGCGGCTGTACTCAGCGGCCCAGGCCGAGAGATTGTATTGGACTTTGGGAGGCTGCCGAAAGAGGGAGCGCCATCGTTTGTGGGGCTGTGAATGGGGTTGCGTGGGTCCTTGAAGAGCAGCAAGAGCTTTTGGTCCTGGCACCTTTGGGGTGGGAGGAATCCCTGGACGTTCGCAACTGCTGAGCTGGGCTGCGGCTGTACTCAGCGGCCCAGGCCGAGAGATTGTATTGGACTTTGGGAGGCTGCCGAAAGAGGGAGCGCCAGCGTTTGTGGGGCTGTGAATGGGGTTGCGTGGGTCCTTGAAGAGCAGCAAGAGCTTTTGGTCCTGGCACCTTTGGGGTGGGAGGAATCCCTGGACGTTCGCAACTGCTGAGCCAGGCTGCGGCTGTACTCAGCGGCCCAGGCCGAGAGATTGTATTGGACTTTGGGAGGCTGCCGAAAGAGGGAGCGCCAGCGTTTGTGGGGCTGTGAATGGGGTTGCGTGGGTCCTTGAAGAGCAGCAAGAGCTTTTGGTCCTGGCACCTTTGGGGTGGGAGGAATCCCTGGACGTTCGCAACTGCTGAGCCAGGCTGCGGCTGTACTCAGCGGCCCAGGCCGAGAGATTGTATTGGACTTTGGGAGGCTGCCGAAAGAGGGAGCGCCAGCGTTTGTGGGGCTGTGAATGGGGTTGCGTGGGTCCTTGAAGAGCAGCAAGAGCTTTTGGTCCTGGCACCTTTGGGGTGGGAGGAATCCCTGGACGTTCGCAACTGCTGAGCTGGGCTGCGGCTGTACTCAGCGGCCCAGGCCGAGAGATTGTATTGGACTTTGGGAGGCTGCCGAAAGAGGGAGCGCCAGCGTTTGTGGGGCTGTGAATGGGGTTGCGTGGGTCCTTGAAGAGCAGCAAGAGCTTTTGGTCCTGGCACCTTTGGGGTGGGAGGAATCTCTGGACATTCGCAACTGCTGAGCCAGGCTGCAGCTGTACTCAGCGGCCCAGGCCGAGAGATTGTATTGGACTTTGGGAGGCTGCCGAAAGAGGGAGCGCCAGCGTTTGTGGGGCTGTGAATGGGGTTGCGTGGGTCCTTGAAGAGCAGCAAGAGCTTTTGGTCCTGGCACCTTTGGGGTGGGAGGAATCCCTGGACGTTCGCAACTGCTGAGCCAGGCTGCGGCTGTACTCAGCGGCCCAGGCCGAGAGATTGTATTGGACTTTGGGAGGCTGCCGAAAGAGGGAGCGCCAGCGTTTGTGGGGCTGTGAATGGGGTTGCGTGGGTCCTTGAAGAGCAGCAAGAGCTTTTGGTCCTGGCACCTTTGGGGTGGGAGGAATCCCTGGACGTTCGCAACTGCTGAGCCAGGCTGCGGCTGTACTCAGCGGCCCAGGCCGAGAGATTGTATTGGACTTTGGGAGGCTGCCGAAAGAGGGAGCGCCAGCGTTTGTGGGGCTGTGAATGGGGTTGCGTGGGTCCTTGAAGAGCAGCAAGAGCTTTTGGTCCTGGCACCTTTGGGGTGGGAGGAATCCCTGGACGTTCGCAACTGCTGAGCCAGGCTGCGGCTGTACTCAGCGGCCCAGGCCGAGAGATTGTATTGGACTTTGGGAGGCTGCCGAAAGAGGGAGCGCCAGCGTTTGTGGGGCTGTGAATGGGGTTGCGTGGGTCCTTGAAGAGCAGCAAGAGCTTTTGGTCCTGGCACCTTTGGGGTGGGAGGAATCCCTGGACGTTCGCAACTGCTGAGCTGGGCTGCAGCTGTACTCAGCGGCCCAGGCGGAGAGATTGTATTGGACTTTGGGAGGCTGCCGAAAGAGGGAGCGCCAGCGTTTGTGGGGCTGTGAATGGGGTTGCGTGGGTCCTTGAAGAGCAGCAAGAGCTTTTGGTCCTGGCACCTTTGGGGTGGGAGGAATCCCTGGACGTTCGCAACTGCTGAGCCAGGCTGCGGCTGTACTCAGCGGCCCAGGCCGAGAGATTGTATTGGACTTTGGGAGGCTGCCGAAAGAGGGAGCGCCAGCGTTTGTGGGGCTGTGAATGGGGTTGCGTGGGTCCTTGAAGAGCAGCAAGAGCTTTTGGTCCTGGCACCTTTGGGGTGGGAGGAATCCCTGGACGTTCGCAACTGCTGAGCCAGGCTGCGGCTGTACTCAGCGGCCCAGGCCGAGAGATTGTATTGGACTTTGGGAGGCTGCCGAAAGAGGGAGCGCCAGCGTTTGTGGGGCTGTGAATGGGGTTGCGTGGGTCCTTGAAGAGCAGCAAGAGCTTTTGGTCCTGGCACCTTTGGGGTGGGAGGAATCCCTGGACATTTGCAACTGCTGAGCTGGGCTGCGGCTGTACTCAGCGGCCCAGGCCGAGAGATTGTATTGGACTTTGGGAGGCTGCCGAAAGAGGGAGCGCCAGCGTTTGTGGGGCTGTGAATGGGGTTGCATGGATACTCTAAGAGCAGCAAGAGCTTTTGGTCCTGGCACCTTTGGGGTGGGAGGAATCCCTGGACGTTCGCAACTGCTGAGCTGGGCTGCGGCTGTACTCAGCGGCCCAGGCCGAGAGATTGTATTGGACTTTGGGAGGCTGCCGAAAGAGGGAGCGCCAGCGTTTGTGGGGCTGTGAATGGGGTTGCGTGGGTCCTTGAAGAGCAGCAAGAGCTTTTGGTCCTGGCACCTTTGGGGTGGGAGGAATCCCTGGACGTTCGCAACTGCTGAGCTGGGCTGCGGCTGTACTCAGCGGCCCAGGCCGAGAGATTGTATTGGACTTTGGGAGGCTGCCGAAAGAGGGAGCGCCAGCGTTTGTGGGGCTGTGAATGGGGTTGCGTGGGTCCTTGAAGAGCAGCAAGAGCTTTTGGTCCTGGCACCTTTGGGGTGGGAGGAATCCCTGGACGTTCGCAACTGCTGAGCCAGGCTGCGGCTGTACTCAGCGGCCCAGGCCGAGAGATTGTATTGGACTTTGGGAGGCTGCCGAAAGAGGGAGCGCCAGCGTTTGTGGGGCTGTGAATGGGGTTGCGTGGGTCCTTGAAGAGCAGCAAGAGCTTTTGGTCCTGGCACCTTTGGGGTGGGAGGAATCCCTGGACGTTCGCAACTGCTGAGCTGGGCTGCGGCTGTACTCAGCGGCCCAGGCCGAGAGATTGTATTGGACTTTGGGAGGCTGCCGAAAGAGGGAGCGCCAGCGTTTGTGGGGCTGTGAATGGGGTTGCGTGGGTCCTTGAAGAGCAGCAAGAGCTTTTGGTCCTGGCACCTTTGGGGTGGGAGGAATCCCTGGACGTTCGCAACTGCGTAGACAGGCTGCGGCTGTACTCAGCGGCCCAGGCCGAGAGATTGTATTGGACTTTGGGAGGCTGCCGAAAGAGGGAGCGCCATCGTTTGTGGGGCTGTGAATGGGGTTGCGTGGGTCCTTGAAGAGCAGCAAGAGCTTTTGGTCCTGGCACCTTTGGGGTGGGAGGAATCCCTGGACGTTCACAACTGCTGAGCTGGGCTGCAGCTGTACTCACGGCCCAGGCGGAGAGATTGTATTGGACTTTGGGAGGCTGCCGAAAGAGGGAGCGCCATCGTTTGTGGGGCTGTGAATGGGGTTGCGTGGGTCCTTGAAGAGCAGCAAGAGCTTTTGGTCCTGGCACCTTTGGGGTGGGAGGAATCCCTGGACGTTCGCAACTGCTGAGCTGGGCTGCGGCTGTACTCAGCGGCCCAGGCCGAGAGATTGTATTGGACTTTGGGAGGCTGCCGAAAGAGGGAGCGCCAGCGTTTGTGGGGCTGTGAATGGGGTTGCGTGGGTCCTTGAAGAGCAGCAAGAGCTTTTGGTCCTGGCACCTTTGGGGTGGGAGGAATCCCTGGACGTTCGCAACTGCTGAGCTGGGCTGCGGCTGTACTCAGCGGCCCAGGCCGAGAGATTGTATTGGACTTTGGGAGGCTGCCGAAAGAGGGAGCGCCAGCGTTTGTGGGGCTGTGAATGGGGTTGCGTGGGTCCTTGAAGAGCAGCAAGAGCTTTTGGTCCTGGCACCTTTGGGGTGGGAGGAATCCCTGGACGTTCGCAACTGCTGAGCCAGGCTGCGGCTGTACTCAGCGGCCCAGGCCGAGAGATTGTATTGGACTTTGGGAGGCTGCCGAAAGAGGGAGCGCCAGCGTTTGTGGGGCTGTGAATGGGGTTGCGTGGGTCCTTGAAGAGCAGCAAGAGCTTTTGGTCCTGGCACCTTTGGGGTGGGAGGAATCCCTGGACGTTCGCAACTGCTGAGCCAGGCTGCGGCTGTACTCAGCGGCCCAGGCCGAGAGATTGTATTGGACTTTGGGAGGCTGCCGAAAGAGGGAGCGCCAGCGTTTGTGGGGCTGTGAATGGGGTTGCGTGGGTCCTTGAAGAGCAGCAAGAGCTTTTGGTCCTGGCACCTTTGGGGTGGGAGGAATCCCTGGACGTTCGCAACTGCTGAGCTGGGCTGCGGCTGTACTCAGCGGCCCAGGCCGAGAGATTGTATTGGACTTTGGGAGGCTGCCGAAAGAGGGAGCGCCATCGTTTGTGGGGCTGTGAATGGGGTTGCGTGGGTCCTTGAAGAGCAGCAAGAGCTTTTGGTCCTGGCACCTTTGGGGTGGGAGGAATCCCTGGACGTTCGCAACTGCTGAGCTGGGCTGCGGCTGTACTCAGCGGCCCAGGCCGAGAGATTGTATTGGACTTTGGGAGGCTGCCGAAAGAGGGAGCGCCATCGTTTGTGGGGCTGTGAATGGGGTTGCGTGGGTCCTTGAAGAGCAGCAAGAGCTTTTGGTCCTGGCACCTTTGGGGTGGGAGGAATCCCTGGACGTTCGCAACTGCTGAGCCAGGCTGCGGCTGTACTCAGCGGCCCAGGCCGAGAGATTGTATTGGACTTTGGGAGGCTGCCGAAAGAGGGAGCGCCATCGTTTGTGGGGCTGTGAATGGGGTTGCGTGGGTCCTTGAAGAGCAGAAAGAGTTTTTGGTCCTGGCCCCTTTGGGGTGGGAGGAATCCCTGGACGTTGGCAACTGCTGCGCCACGCTCTAGCTGTACTCACGGCCCAGGCGGAGAGATTGTATTGGACTTTGGGAGGCTGCCGAAAGAGGGAGCGCCATCGTTTGTGGGGCTGTGAACAAGCGCAAGGGTCCTTGAAGAGCAGCAAGAGCTTTTGGTCCTGGCACCCTTGGGGTGGGAGGAATTTCTGGACGTTGGAAACGGCTGGAGCTGGGGCTGCGGCTGGGGCCTGATGGCCGTGGCCGAGAGATTGTGGCTGGACTTGGGGAGGCTGCCGTCAAAGAGGGAGCACCATCGCCAGTGGGGCTGTGGCGGGGCTGGCATGGGTCCTTAAAATACAGCAAGAGCCAGTCCTGGCAACTTTAAAGTGGGAGGAATCAGCGTGGATGTTCGCAACTGCTGACCTGGGCAATAAGTCACTCAGCGAACCAGGCGGAGAGATTGTATTGGACTTTGGGAGGCTGCCGAAAGAGGGAGCCTTTTCCATCGCTTGTGGGGCTGTGAATGGGGTTGCGTGGGTCCTTGAAGAGCAGCAAGAGTTTATGCATCCTGGCACCTTTGGGGTGGGATGAATCCCTTCAACTTTCAGAACTGCTGAGCCGGGCTGCAGCTGTACCAAGTGTCTGTGGAGAGCTTGTATTGGAGTTTGGGAGGTTGCAGAGAGAGGAAGCGCCAGCGTTTGTGGGGCCAGAATGGGGTTGCGTGGGTCCTTGCAGAGCAGCAAGAGCCATCTGGTCCTGGCACCTTTGGGGTGGGAGGAATCCATGGACACCCCAAGCGCTGAGCTGGGCTGTAAGCTGTACTCTGCGGCCCAAGCCGAGAGATTGCATTGGAATTTGGGGGGATGCAGAAAGAGGGGGCGCCATCACAGCGTTTGTGGGGCTGTGAATGGGGTTGCGTGGGTCCTTGAAGAGCAGCAAGGAGCTTTTGCATTCCTGGCATCTTTGGGGTGGGAGAAATGCCTGGACGAATGGAAACTGCTTTGCCTGGCTGCGGCCACTCAGCGGCCCAGGCCGAGAGATTGTATTGGACTTTGGGAGGCTGCCGAAAGAGGGAGCGCCAGCGTTTGTGGGGCTGTGAATGGGGTTGCGTGGGTCCTTGAAGAGCAGCAAGAGCTTTTGGTCCTGGCACCTTTGGGGTGGGAGGAATTTCTGGACGTTGGAAACTGCTGAGCCTGGCTGCGGCTGTACTCAGCGGCCAGGCCGAGAGATTGTATTGGACTTTGGGAGGCTGCCGAAAGAGGGAGCGCCAGCGTTGTGGGCCTGTGAATGGGTTTGTGTGGGTCCTTGAAGAGCAGCAAGAGTTTTTGGTGCTGGCACCTTTGGGGTGGGGGGAATCCCTGGACGTTCACAACTGCTGAGCCACGCTCTAGCTGTAGTCATCAGCCCAGGCCGATAGATTGTATTGGACTTTGGGAGGCTGCCGAAAGAGGGAGCGCCAGCGTTTGTGGGGCTGTGAATGGGGTTGCATGGTTTCTTGAAGAGCAGCAAGAGCTTTTGGTCCTGGCACCTTTGGGGTGGGACGCATGCGTGGATGTTCGCAACTGCTGACCTGGGCTGCAGCTGTACTCAGCGGCCCAGGCGGAGAGATTGTATTGGACTTTGGGAGGCTGCCGAAAGAGGGAGCGCCATCGTTTGTGGGGCTGTGAATGGGGTTGCGTGGGTCCTTGAAGAGCAGCAAGAGCTTTTGGTCCTGGCATCTTTGGGGTGGGAGGAATGCCTGGACGATTGAAACTGCTGAGCCTGGCTGCGGCTGTACTCAGCGGCCCAGGCCGAGAGATTGTATTGGACTTTGGGAGGCTGCCGAAAGAGGGAGCGCCAGCGTTTGTGGGGCTGTGAATGGGGTTGCGTGGGTCCTTGAAGAGCAGCAAGAGCTTTTGGTCCTGGCACCTTTGGGGTGGGAGGAATTTCTGGACGTTGGAAACTGCTGAGCCTAGCTGCGGCTGTACTCAGCGGCCAGGCCGAGAGATTGTATTGGACTTTGGGAGGCTGCAGAAAGAGGGAGCGCCAGCGTTGTGGGCCTGTGAATGGGTTTGTGTGGGTCCTTGAAGAACAGCAAGAGTTTTTGGTGCTGGCACCTTTGGGGTGGGGGGAATCCCTGGACGTTCACAACTGCTGAGCTGGGCTGCGGCTGTACTCAGCGGCCCAGGCCGAGAGATTGTATTGGACTTTGGGAGGCTGCCGAAAGAGGGAGCGCCATCGTTTGTGGGGCTGTGAATGGGGTTGCCTGGACACTCTAAGAGCAGCAAGAGCTTTTGGTCCTGGCACCTTTGGGGTGGGAGGAATCCCTAGACTTTGGGAACTGCTGAGCCAGGCTGCGGCTGTACTCAGCGGCCCAGGCCGAGAGATTGTATTGGACTTTGGGAGGCTGCCGAAAGAGGGAGCGCCAGCGTTTGTGGGGCTGTGAATTGGGTTCCCTGGTTCGTTGAAGAGCAGCAAGAGCTTTTGGTCCTGCCACCTTTGGGGTGGGAGGAATCTCTGGACATTCGCATCTGCTGAGCTGGGCTGCGGCTGTACTCAGCGGCCCAGGCCGAGAGATTGTATTGGACTTTGGGAGGCTGCCGAAAGAGGGAGCGCCAGCGTTTGTGGGGCTGTGAATGGGGTTGCGTGGGTCCTTGAAGAGCAGCAAGAGCTTTTGGTCCTGGCACCTTTGGGGTGGGAGGAATCCCTGGACGTTCGTAACTGCTGAGCCAGGCTGCGGCTGTACTCAGCGGTCCAGGCCGAGAGATTGTATTGGACTTTGGGAGGCTGCCGAAAGAGGGAGCGCCAGCGTTTGTGGGGCTGTGAATGGGGTTGCGTGGGTCCTTGAAGAGCAGCAAGAGCTTTTGGTCCTGGCACCTTTGGGGTGGGAGGAATCCCTGGACATTCGCAACTGCTGAGCTGGGCTGCGAATGTACTCAGCGGCCCAGGCCGAGAGATTGCATTGGGCTTTGGGAGGCTGCCGAAAGAGGGAGCGCCTAGCGTTTGTGGGGGCTGTGAATGGGGTGGCTTGGGTCCTTGAAGAGCACCAAGAGCTTTTGGACCTGGCACCGTTGGGGTGGGACGAATCCCTGGAGGTGCGCAAGTGCTGATCCAGGCTCCGGCTGTACTCAGCGGCCCAGGGCGAGAGATTGTACCGGACTTTTGGGAGGCTGCCGAAAGAGGGAGCACCAGCAGTTTGTGGGGCTGTGAATGGGGTTGCGTGGCTAATTGAAGAGCAGCAAGAGCTTTTGGTCCTGGCACCTTTGTGGGGGGAGGAATGCCTGGACTTTCGCAATTGCTGAGCTGAGCTCCAGCTGTACCTCAGCGGCCCAGGCCGAGAGATTGTATTGGAGTTTGGGAGAAGCTGCCGAAAGGAGGGAGCGCCATCGTTTGGTGGGGGCTGTGAATGGGGTTGCGTGGGTCCTTGAAGAGCAGCAAGAGCTTTTGGTCCTGGCGCCTTTGGGGTGGGAGGAATCCCTGGACATTCGCAAGTGCTGAGTTGGGCTGCGGCTGTAGTCAGCGGCCCAGGCCGAGAGATTGTATTGGACTTTGGGAGGCTGCCGAAAGAGGGAGCGCCAGCGTTTGTGGGGCTGTGAATGGGGTTGCGTGGGTCCTTGAAGAGCAGCAAGAGCTTTTGGTCCTGGCACCTTTGGGGTGGGAGGAATCCCTGGACGTTGGCAACTGCTGAGCCAGGCTGCAGCTGTACTCAGCGGCCCAGGCCGAGAGATTGTATTGGACTTTGGGAGGCTGCCGAAAGAGGGAGCGCCAGCGTTTGTGGGGCTGTGAATGGGGTTGCGTGGGTCCTTGAAGAGCAGCAAGAGCTGTTGGTCCTGGCACCTTTTGGGGTGGGAGGAATCCCTGGACGTTCGCAACTGTCTGAGCCAGGACTGCGGCTGTCCCACTCTTAGCGGCCCAGGCCGAGAGATTGTATTGGACTTTGGGAGGCTGCCGAAAGAGGGAGCGCCAGCGTTTGTGGGGCTGTGAATGGGGTTGCCTGGGTCCTTGAAGAGCAGCAAGAGCTTTTGGTCCTGGCACCTTTTGGGGTGGGAGGAATCCCTGGACGTTCGCAGCTGCTGAGCCAGGCTCCAGCTGTACTCGTCAGACAAGGCCAAGAGATTGTATTGGACTTTGGGAGGCTGCCGAAAGAGGGAGCGCCAGCGTTTGTGGGGCTGTGAATGGGGTTGCCTGGATACTCTAAGAGCAGCAGCAAGAGCTTTTGGGTCTGGGACCTTTGGGGTGGGAGGAATCCCTGGACGTTCACAACTGCTGAGCTGGGCTGCGGCTGTAGTCAGCGGCGCAGGCCGAGAGCTTGTATTGGACTTTGGGAGGCTGCCGAAAGAGGGAGCGCCAGCGTTTGTGGGGCTGTGAATGGGGTTGCGTGGGTCCTTGAAGAGCAGCAAGAGCTTTTGGTCCTGGCACCTTTGGGGTGGGAGGAATGCCTGGACATTCCCAACTGCTGAGGATGGGCTGCGACTGCACTCAGCGGCCCAGGCCGAGAGCTTGTACTGGACTTTGGGAGGCTGCCGAAAGAGGGAGCGCCAGCGTTTGTGGGGCTGTGAATGGGTTTGTGTGGGTCCTTGAAGAGCAGCAAGAGCTTTTGGTGCTGGCACCTTTGCGGTGGGAGGAATGCCTGGACGTTCGCAACTGCTGAGCCAGGCTGCAGCTGTACTCAGCGGCCCAGGCCGAGAGCTTGTATTGGACTTTGGGAGGCTGCCGAAAGAGGGAGCGCCAGCGTTTGTGGGGCTGTGAATGGGGTTGCGTGGGTCCTTGAAGAGCAGCAAGAGCTTTTGGTCCTGGCACCTTTGGGGTGGGAGGAATCCCTGGACGTTCGCAACTGCTGAGCTGGGCTGCAGCTGTACTCAGCAGCCCAGGCAGAGAGTTTATTGGACTTTGGGAGGCTGCCGAAAGAGGGAGCGCCATCGTTTGTGGGGCTGTGAATGGGGTTGCGTGGACACTCTAAGAGCAGCAAGAGCTTTTGGTCCTGGCACCTTTGGGGTGGGAGGAATGCCTGGACGTTGGCAACTGCTGAGCCGGGCTGCGGCTGTACTCAGCGGCCCAGGCCGAGAGATTGTATTGGACTTTGGGAGGCTGCCGAAAGAGGGAGCGCCAGCGTTTGTGGGGCTGTGAATGGGGTTGCGTGGGTCCTTGAAGAGCAGCAAGAGCTTTTGGTCCTGGCACCTTTGGGGTGGGAGGAATCCCTGGACATTCGCAACTGCTGAGCTGAGCTGTGACTGTGTTCAGCGGCCCAGGCCGAGAGATTCTATTGGACTTTGGGAGGCTGCCAAAAGAGGGAGCGCCAGCGTTTGTGGGGCTGTGAATGGGGTTGCGTGGGTCCTTGAAGAGCAGCAAGAGCTTTTGGTCCTGGCACCTTTGGGGTGGGAGGAATCCCTGGACGTTCGCAACTGCTGAGCTGGGCTGCGGCTGTACTCAGCGGCCCAGGCGGAGAGATTGTATTGGACTTTGGGAGGCTGCCGAAAGAGGGAGCGCCAGCGTTTGTGGGGCTGTGAATGGGGTTGCGTGGGTCCTTGAAGAGCAGCAAGAGCTTTTGGTCCTGGCACCTTTGGGGTGGGAGGAATGCCTGGACATTCGCAGCTGCTGAGGTGGGCTGCGGCTGCACTCAGCGGCCCAGTCCGAGAGCTTGTATTGGACTTTGGGAGGCTGCCGAAAGAGGGAGCGCCAGCGTTTGTGGGGCTGTGAATGGGGTTGCGTGGGTCCTTGAAGAGCAGCAAGAGCTTTTGGTCCTGGCACCTTTGGGGTGGGAGGAATGTGTGGATGTTCGCAACTGCTGAGCTGGGCTGCAGCTGTACTCACGGCCCAGGCGGAGAGATTGTATTGGACTTTGGGAGGCTGCCGAAAGAGGGAGCGCCATCGTTTGTGGGGCTGTGAATGGGGTTGCGTGGGTCCTTGAAGAGCAGCAAGGGAGCTTTTGGTCCTGGCACCCTTTGGGGTGTGGAGGAATCCCTGGACGTTGGCAACTGCTGAGCCAGGCTGTGGCTGTACTCAGCGGCCCAGGCCGAGAGCTTGTATTGGACTTTGGGAGGCTGCCGAAAGGGAGAGCGCCAGCGTTTGTGGGGCTGTGAATGGGGTTGTGTGGGTCCTTGAAGAGCAGCAAGAGCTTTTGGTCCTGGCACCTTTGGGGTGGGAGTAATGCCTGGACGTTCACAATCATGCTGAGCCACGCTTTCGGCGGCTGTAGTCAGCGGCCCAGGCCGCGAGATTGTATTGGACTTTGGGAGGCTGCCGAAAGAGGGAGCGCCAGCGTTTGTGGGGCTGTGAATGGGGTTGCATGGATACTCTAAGAGCATCAAGATCTTTTGGTCCTGGCACCTTTGGGGTGGGAGGAATCCCTAGACATTGGCAACTGCTGAGCCAGGCTGCAGCTGTACTCAGAAACCGAGGCCAAGAAATTGTATTGGAGTTTGGGAGGCTGCCGAAAGAGGGAGCGCCAGCGTTTGTGGGGCTGTGAATGGGGTTGCCTGGTTCCTTGAAGAGCAGCAAGAGCTTTTGGTCCTGGCACCTTTGGGGTGGGAGGAATCCCTGGGACGTTGGCAACTGCTGAGGCCAGGCTGCAGTTGTACTGAGCGGCCCAGGCCGAGAGATTGTATTGGACTTTGGGAGGCTGCCGAAAGAGGGAGCGCCAGCGTTTGTGGGGCTGTGAATGGGGTTGCGTGGGTCCTTGAAGAGCAGCAAGAGCTTTTGGTCCTGGCACCTTTGGGGTGGGGGGAATCCCTGGACGTTCGCAACTGCTGAGCCAGGCTCCAGCTGTACTCGTCAGACAAGGCCAAGAGAGTGTATTGGACTTTGGGCGGCTGCCGAGAGTAGAGTTGGAGCGCCAGCGTTTGTGGGGCTGTGAATGGGGGTTGCGTGGTTCCTTGAAGAGCAGCAAGAGCTTTTGGTCCTGGCACCTTTGCGGTGGGAGGAATCCCTGGACGTTCGCAACTGCTGAGCTGGACTGTGACTGTACTCAGCGGCCCAGGCCGAGAGATTGTATTGGACTTTGGGAGGCTGCCGAAAGAGGGAGCGCCAGCGTTTGTGGGGCTGTGAATGGGGTTGCGTGGGTCCTTGAAGAGCAGCAAGAGCTTTTGGTCCTGGCACCTTTGGGGTGGGAGGAATCCCTAGACGGTGGCAACTGCTGAGCCAGGCTGCAGCTGTACTCAGTACTAAGCCCAGGCCTAGAGATTGTATTGGACTGTGGGAGGCTGCCGAAAGAGGGAGCGCCAGCATTTGTTGGGCTGTGAATGGGGTTGCATGGATACTCTAAGAGCAGCAAGAGCTTTTGGTCCTGGCACCTTTGGGGTGGGAGGAATCCTCTGACGTTCGCAAATCTGCTGGAGCCAGGATCGTGCGGCTGTACTCAGCGGCCTGCAGGCCCGAGAGATTGTATTGGACTTTGGGAGGCTGCCGCCAAAGAGGGAGCGCCAGCGTTTGTGGGGCTGTGAATGGGGTTGTCGTGGGTCCTTGAAGAGCAGCAAGAGCTTTTGGTCCTGGCAACTTTGGGGTGGGAGGAATCCCTGGTCGTTCGAATCTGCTGAGCCAGGCTCCGGCTGTACTCAGCGGCCCAGGCCGAGAGATTGTATTGGACTTTGGGAGGCTCTCGAAAGAGAAAGCACCAGCGTTTGTGGGGCTGTGCATGGGGTTGCCTGGCTCCTTGAAGAGCAGCAAGAGCTTTTGGTCCTGTCACCTTTGGGCTCGGAGGAATTCCTGTACCTTCGCAATTCCTGAGCCAGACCACGTGCTGTACTCAGCGGCCCAGGCCGAGAGGATTGTATTGACTCGGGGAGGCTGCCGAAAGAGGGAGCGCCAGCGTTTGTGGGGCTGTGAATGGGGTTGCGTGGGTCCTTGAAGAGCAGCAAGAGCTTTCGGGGTCCTGGCACCTTTGGGGTGGGAGGAATCCTCAGGACGCTGGCAACCGCTGATCCGTGCTGCGGCTGTACTCAGCGGCCCAGGCCGAGAGATTGTATTAGGACTTTGGGAGGCTGCCGAAAGAGGGAGCGCCAGCGTTTGTGGGGCTGTGGGAATGGGGTTGCGTGGGTCCTTGAAGAGCAGCAAGAGCTTTTGGTCCTGGCACCTTTGGGGTGGGGAGGAATCCTTGGACGTTCGCAACCGGTGAGCCAGGCCCCACCACCGTAGGCGGTCGAGGCCGGAGAGCCGGGGCTGACTCGGGAGCGGCAGGGGAGCCGTTTGTGGGGCTGTGAATGGTTTGTGTGGTCCTTGAAGAGCAGCAGAAGGCACCTTGGGTGGGAGGAATGCCTGGAATGTTCACAACTGCTGAGCTGGCTGTACTCAAATTAGGCGGCCCAGGCCGAGAGATTGTATTGGACTTGGGAGGCTGCCGAAAGAGGGAGCGCCAGCGTTTGTGGGGCTGTGAATGGGGTTGCGTGGGTCCTTGAAGAGCAGCAAGAGCTTTTGGTCCTGGCACCTTTGGGGTGGGAGGAATCCCTGGACATTTGCAACTGCTGAGCTGGGCTGCGGCTGTACCTCAGCGGCCCATGGCCGAGAGATTGTATTGGACTCGTGGGAGGCTGCCGAAAGAGGGAGCGCCAGCGTTTGTGGGGCTGTGAATGGGGTTGCGTGGGTCCTTGAAAGAGCAGCAAAGAGCTTTTGGTCCTGGCACCTTTGGGGTGGGAGGGAATCCCTGGACCGTTCGCAACTGCTGAGCCAGGCTGCGGCTGTACCTCAGCGGCCCAGGCCCCGAGAGATTGTATTGGACTTTGGGAGGCTGCCGAAAGAGGGAAGCGCCAGCTGTTTGCCAGGGGGCTGTGAAATGGGGTTGCCTGGGTCCTTGAAGAGCAGCAAGAGCTTTTGGTCCTGGCACCTTTGGGGTGGGAGGAATCCCTGGACGTTCACAACTGCTGAGCTGGGCTCCAGCTGTACTCAGCAGCCCAGGCGGAGAGATTGTATTGGACTTTGGGAGGCTGCCGAAAGAGGGAGCGCCATCGTTTGTGGGGCTGTGAATGGGTTTGCGTGGGTCCTTGAAGAGCAGCAAGAGCTTTTTGTCCTGGCACCTTTGGGGTGGGAGGAATCTCTGGACGTTCACAACTGCTGAGCTGGGCTGCAGCTGTACTAGGCAGCGCAGGCGGAGACATTGTATTGGACTTTGGGAGGCTGCCGAAAGAGGGAGCGCCAGTGTTTGTGGGGCTGTGAATGGGTTTGTGTGGGTCCTTGAAGAGCAGCAAGAGCTTTTGGTCCTGGCACCTTTGGGGTGGGAGGAATCCCTGGACGTTCGCAACTGCTGAGCTGGGCTGCGGCTGTACTCAGCGGCCCAGGCCGAGAGATTGTATTGGACTTTGGGAGGCTGCCGAAAGAGGGAGCGCCAGCGTTTAGGGGGCTGTGAATGGGGTTGTGTGGGTCTTGAAGAGCAGCAAGAGCTTTTGGTCCTGGCACCTTTGGGGTGGGAGGAATCCCTGGACGTTGGCAACTGCTGAGCCAGGCTGCAACGCTGCGGTACTCAGCGGCCCAGAGCCGAGAGATTGTATTGGACTTCTTGGGAGGCTGCCGAAAGAGGGATGCGCTACAGCGTTTGTGGGGCTGTGAATGGGGTTGCGTGGGTCCTTGAAGAGCAGCAAGAGCTTTTGGTCCTGGCCCCTTTGGGGTGGGAGGAATCCCTGGACATTCGCAACTGCTGAGCTGAGCTGTGACTGTGTTCAGCGGCCCAGGCCGAGAGATTGTATTGGACTTTGGGAGGCTGCCAAAAGAGGGAGCGCCAGCGTTTGTGGGGCTGGTAAATAGGGGTTGCCTGGGTCACTTCTAAGAGCAGCAAGAGCTTTTGGTCCTGACACCTTTTGGGGTGGGAGGAATCCCTCGACGTTCGCAACTGCTGAGCTGGGCTGCGGCTGTACTCAGCGGCCCAGGCCGAGAGATTGCATTGGACTTTGGGAGGCTGCCGGAAAGAGGGAGCGCCATCGGGGTTTGTGGGGCTGTGAATGGGGTTGCCTGGGTCCTTGAAGAGCAGCAAGAGCTTTTGGTCCTGGCACCTTTGGGGTGGGAGTGAATCCTTGGGGGGGGGGGGGGGGGGGGGGGGGGACTTTCGCAACTGCTGAGCTGGGCTGCGGCTGTACTCAGCGGCCGGCAGGTCGAGAGCTTGTATTGGACTTTGGGAGGCTGCCGGAAAGAGGGAGCGCCAGAGTTTGTGGGGCTGTGAATGGGGCTGCGTGGTCCTTGAAGAAGAGCAGCAAGAGCTTGGTCCTGGCACCGCTTTGGGGTGGGAGGGAATCCCTGGACGTTGGAAACTGCTGAGCTGGGCTGCGGGCTGTACTAGCAGCGAGCCCAGGCCGAGAGATTGTATTGGACTTTGGGAGGCTGCTGAAAGAGGGAAGCGCCAGCCGTTTGTGGGGATGTGAATGGGGTTGTGTGGGCCGTTGAAGACCAGCAAGAGTTTTTGGTTCTGGCTCCTTTTAGTTTGGGGTGGGAGGAATGCCTAGACGTTCGCAGCTGCTGAGCCAGGCTGCGGCTGTACTCAGCGGCCCAGGCCGAGAGATTGTATTGGGCTTTGGGAGGCTGCCGAAAGAGGGAGCGCCAGCGTTTTTAGGGCTGGGAATGGGGTTGGCTGGTTCATTGAGGAGCAGCAATAGGTTTTCGTCCTGGCACCTTTTGGGGTGGGAGGAATCCCTGGACGTTCGCAACTGCTGAGACAGGCTGCAGCTGTACACAACGGCCCAGGCCGAGAGATTGTATTGGAGTTTGGGAGGCTGCCGAAAGAGGGAGCGCCAGCGTTTGTGGGGCTGTGAATGGGGTTGTGTGTGTCCTTGAAGAGCAGCAAGAGCTTTTGGTCCTGGCACCTTTGGGGTGGGAGGAATCCCTGGACGTTGGCAACTGCTGAGCTGGGCTGTGGATCTACTCTATGGCCCAGGCAGAGAGATTTTATTGGACTTTGGGAGGCTGCCGAAAGAGGGAGCGCCATCATTTGTGGGGCTGTGAATGGGGGTGCCGTGGGTCCTTGAAGAGCAAGCAAGAGCTTTTGGTCCTGGCACCTTTGGGGTGGGAGGAATGTCTCTGGACGTTGGCAACTGCTGAGCTGAGCTGCGGCTCCTGTAATCACCGGCCCAGGCCAGGAGAGATTGTATTGGACTTTGGGAGGCTGCCGAAAGAGGGAGCGCCAGCGTTTGTGGGGCTGGTGAATGGGGCTGGTGTGGGTCCACTTGAAGAGCAGCAAGAGCTTTTGGTTCTGGCACCTTTGCCAGGGTGGGAGGAATCCCTGGGACGTTCGCAACTGCTGATCAGCTGGGCTGCAGCTGTCTACTCAGCAGCCCAGGCCGAGAGATCGTATTGGACTTTGGGAGGCTGCCGAAAGAGGGAGCGCCATTGTTTGTGGGGCTGTGAATGGGGTTGCCTGGGTCCTTGAAGAGCAGCAAGAGCTTTTTGGTCCTTTGCTGCACCTTTGGGGTGGGAGGAATGCCTGGACATTCGCAACTGCTGAGCTGGGCTGCGGCTGTACTCAACAGCCCCAGTAAGCCAAGAGATTGTATTGGACTTTGGGGAGGCTGCCGAAAGAGGGAGCGCCATCGTTTGTGGGGCTGTGAAGATGGGGTTGCGTGGGTCTCTTGAAGAGCAGCAAGAGCTTTTGGTCCTGGCACCTTTGGGGTGGGAGGAATCCACTGGACGTGTGGCAAGTGCTGGAGGCTGGGCTGCGGCTGAACTCAGCGGCCCAGGCCGAGAGATTGTATTGGACTTTGGGAGGCTGCCAAAAGAGGGAGCGCCAGCGTTTGTGGGGCTGTGAATGGGGTTGCGTGGGTCCTTGAAGAGCAGCAAGAGCTTTTGGTCCTGGCACCTTTGGGGTGGGAGGAATCCCTAGACGGTGGCAACTGCTGAGCCAGGCTGCGGCTGTACTCAGCGGCCCAGGCCGAGAGATTGTATTGGACTTTGGGAGGCTGCCGAAAGAGGGAGCGCCAGCGTTTGTGGGGCTGTGAATGGGGTTGCCTGGATACTCTAAGAGCAGCAAGAGCTTTTGGTCCTGGCACCTTTGGGGTGGGAGGAATCCCTGGACGTTCGCAACTGCTGAGCCAGGCTGCGGCTGTACTCAGCGGCCCAGGCCGAGAGATTGTATTGGACTTTGGGAGGCTGCAGAAAGAGGGAGCGCCAGCGTTTGTGGGGCTGTGAATGGGGTTGCGTGGGTCCTTGAAGAGCAGCAAGAGCTTTTGGTCCTGGCACCTTTGGGGTGGGAGGAATCCCTGGACGTTCGCAACTGCTGAGCTGGGCTGCGGCTGTACTCAGCGGCCCAGGCCAAGAGCTTGTATTGGACTTTGGGAGGCTGCCGAAAGAGGGAGCGCCAGCGTTTGTGGGGCTGTGAATGGGGTTGCCTGGATACTCTAAGTGCAGCAAGAGCTTTTGGTCCTGGCACCTTTGGGGTGGGTATAATCCCTGGACGTTCGCAGCTGCTGAGAGAGGCTCCAGCTGTACTCAGCGGCCCAGGCCGAGAGATTGTATTGGACTTTGGGAGGCTGCCGAAAGAGGGAGCGCCAGCGTTTGTGGGGCTGTGAATGGGGTTGCGTGGGTCCTTGAAGAGCAGCAAGAGCTTTTGGTCCTGGCACCTTTGGGGTGGGAGGAATCCCTGGACGTTCACAGCTGCTGAGCTGGGCTGCAGCTGTACTCAGCGGCCCAGGCCGAGAGATTGTATTGGACTTTGGGAGGCTGCCGAAAGAGGGAGCGCCAGCGTTTGTGGGGCTGTGAATGGGGTTGCGTGGGTCCTTGAAGAGCAGCAAGAGCTTTTGGTCCTGGCACCTTTGGGGTGGGAGGAATGCCTGGACGTTCGCAACTGCTGAGCTTGGCTGCGGCTGTACTCAGCGGCCCAGGCCGAGAGATTGTATTGGACTTTGGGAGGCTGCAGAAAAAGGGAGCGCCAGCGTTTGTGGGGCTGTGAATGGGGTTGCGTGGGTCCTTGAAGAGCAGCAAGAGCTTTTGGTCCTGGCACCTTTGGGGTGGGAGGAATCCCTGGACGTTCGCAACTGCTGAGCTGGGCTGCGGCTGTACTCAGCGGCCCAGGCCGAGAGATTGTATTGGACTTTGGGAGGCTGCCGAAAGAGGGAGCGCCAGCGTTTGTGGGGCTGTGAATGGGGTTGCGTGGGTCCTTGAAGAGCAGCAAGAGCTTTTGGTCCTGGCACCTTTGGGGTGGGAGGAATCCCTGGACGTTCGCAGCTGCTGAGCCAGGCTGCGGCTGTACTCAGCGGCCCAGGCCGAGAGATTGTATTGGACTTTGGGAGGCTGCCGAAAGAGGGAGCGCCAGCGTTTGTGGGGCTGTGAATGGGGTTGCGTGGGTCCTTGAAGAGCAGCAAGAGCTTTTGGTCCTGGCACCTTTGGGGTGGGAGGAATCTCTGGACGTTCGCAGCTGCTGAGACAGGCTCCGGCTGTACTCAGCGGCCCAGGCCGAGAGATTGTATTGGACTTTGGGAGGCTGCCGAAGAGGGAGCGCCATCGTTTGTGGGGCTGTGAATGGGGTTGCCTGGGTCCTTGAAGAGCAGCAAGAGCTTTTGGTCCTGGCACCTTTGGGGTGGGAGGAATCCCTGGACGTTCGCAACTGCTGAGCCAGGCTGCGGCTGTACTCAGCGGCCCAGGCCGAGAGATTGTATTGGACTTTGGGAGGCTGCCGAAAGAGGGAGCGCCAGCGTTTGTGGGGCTGTGAATGGGGTTGCGTGGGTCCTTGAAGAGCAGCAAGAGCTTTTGGTCCTGGCACCTTTGGGGTGGGAGGAATCCCTGGACGTTCGCAACTGCTGAGCCAGGCTGCGGCTGTACTCAGCGGCCCAGGCCGAGAGATTGTATTGGACTTTGGGAGGCTGCCGAAAGAGGGAGCGCCAGCGTTTGTGGGGCTGTGAATGGGGTTGCCTGGATACTTGAAGAGCAGCAAGAGCTTTTGGTCCTGGCACCTTTGGGGTGGGAGGAATCTCTGGACGTTCGCAGCTGCTGAGACAGGCTGCGGCTGTACTCAGCGGCCCAGGCCGAGAGATTGTATTGGACTTTGGGAGGCTGCCGAAAGAGGGAGCGCCAGCGTTTGTGGGGCTGTGAATGGGGTTGCGTGGGTCCTTGAAGAGCAGCAAGAGCTTTTGGTCCTGGCACCTTTGGGGTGGGAGGAATCCCTGGACGTTCGCAACTGCTGAGCTGGGCTGCAGCTGTACTCAGCGGCCCAGGCCGAGAGATTGTATTGGACTTTGGGAGGCTGCCGAAAGAGGGAGCGCCAGCGTTTGTGGGGCTGTGAATGGGGTTGCCTGGATACTCTAAGAGCAGCAAGAGCTTTTGGTCCTGGCACCTTTGGGGTGGGAGGAATCCCTGGACGTTCGCAACTGCTGAGCCAGGCTGCGGCTGTACTCAGCGGCCCAGGCCGAGAGATTGTATTGGACTTTGGGAGGCTGCCGAAAGAGGGAGCGCCAGCGTTTGTGGGGCTGTGAATGGGGTTGCGTGGGTCCTTGAAGAGCAGCAAGAGCTTTTGGTCCTGGCACCTTTGGGGTGGGAGGAATCCCTAGACGTTCGCAAGTGCTGAGCTGGGCTCCAGCTGTACTCAGCAGCCCAGGCCGAGAGATTGTATTGGACTTTGGGAGGCTGCCGAAAGAGGGAGCGCCAGCGTTTGTGGGGCTGTGAATGGGGTTGCCTGGGTCCTTGAAGAGCAGCAAGAGCTTTTGGTCCTGGCACCTTTGGGGTGGGAGGAATCCCTGGACGTTCGCAACTGCTGAGCCAGGCTGCGGCTGTACTCAGCGGCCCAGGCCGAGAGATTGTATTGGACTTTGGGAGGCTGCCGAAAGAGGGAGCGCCAGCGTTTGTGGGGCTGTGAATGGGGTTGCGTGGGTCCTTGAAGAGCAGCAAGAGCTTTTGGTCCTGGCACCTTTGGGGTGGGAGGAATCCCTGGACGTTCGCAGCTGCTGAGACAGGCTGCGGCTGTACTCAGCGGCCCAGGCCGAGAGATTGTATTGGACTTTGGGAGGCTGCCGAAAGAGGGAGCGCCAGCGTTTGTGGGGCTGTGAATGGGGTTGCGTGGGTCCTTGAAGAGCAGCAAGAGCTTTTGGTCCTGGCACCTTTGGGGTGGGAGGAATCCCTGGACGTTCGCAACTGCTGAGCTGGGCTGCGGCTGTACTCAGCGGCCCAGGCCGAGAGATTGTATTGGACTTTGGGAGGCTGCCGAAAGAGGGAGCGCCAGCGTTTGTGGGGCTGTGAATGGGGTTGCCTGGGTCCTTGAAGAGCAGCAAGAGCTTTTGGTCCTGGCACCTTTGGGGTGGGAGGAATCCCTGGACGTTCGCAACTGCTGAGCCAGGCTGCGGCTGTACTCAGCGGCCCAGGCCGAGAGCTTGTATTGGACTTTGGGAGGCTGCCGAAAGAGGGAGCGCCAGCGTTTGTGGGGCTGTGAATGGGGTTGCCTGGGTCCTTGAAGAGCAGCAAGAGCTTTTGGTCCTGGCACCTTTGGGGTGGGAGGAATCCCTGGACGTTCGCAACTGCTGAGCTGGGCTGCGGCTGTACTCAGCGGCCCAGGCCGAGAGATTGTATTGGACTTTGGGAGGCTGCCGAAAGAGGGAGCGCCAGCGTTTGTGGGGCTGTGAATGGGGTTGCGTGGGTCCTTGAAGAGCAGCAAGAGCTTTTGGTCCTGGCACCTTTGGGGTGGGAGGAATCCCTGGACGTTCGCAACTGCTGAGCCAGGCTGCAGCTGTACTCAGCGGCCCAGGCCGAGAGATTGTATTGGACTTTGGGAGGCTGCCGAAAGAGGGAGCGCCAGCGTTTGTGGGGCTGTGAATGGGGTTGCGTGGGTCCTTGAAGAGCAGCAAGAGCTTTTGGTCCTGGCACCTTTGGGGTGGGAGGAATCTCTGGACGTTCGCAGATGCTGAGCTGCGCTGCGGCTGTACTCAGCGGCCCAGGCCGAGAGATTGTATTGGACTTTGGGAGGCTGCCGAAAGAGGGAGCGCCAGCGTTTGTGGGGCTGTGAATGGGGTTGCGTGGGTCCTTGAAGAGCAGCAAGAGCTTTTGGTCCTGGCACCTTTGGGGTGGGAGGAATCCCTAGACGTTCGCAACTGCTGAGCCAGGCTCCAGCTGTACTCGTCAGACAAGGCCAAGAGATTGTATTGGACTTTGGGAGGCTGCCGAAAGAGGGAGCGCCAGCGTTTGTGGGGCTGTGAATGGGGTTGCGTGGGTCCTTGAAGAGCAGCAAGAGCTTTTGGTCCTGGCACCTTTTGGGGTGGGAGGAATCCCTAGAAGTTCGCAACTGCTGAGCCAGGCTGCGGCTGTACTCAGCGGCCCAGGCCGAGAGATTGTATTGGACTTTGGGAGGCTGCCGAAAGAGGGAGCGCCAGCGTTTGTGGGGCTGTGAATGGGGTTGCGTGGGTCCTTGAAGAGCAGCAAGAGCTTTTGGTCCTGGCACCTTTGGGGTGGGAGGAATCCCTGGACGTTCGCAACTGCTGAGCCAGGCTGCGGCTGTACTCAGCGGCCCAGGCCGAGAGATTGTATTGGACTTTTGGGAGGCTGCCGAAAGAGGGAGCGCCAGCGTTTGTGGGGCTGTGAATGGGGTTGCGTGGGTCCTTGAAGAGCAGCAAGAGCTTTTGGTCCTGGCACCTTTGGGGTGGGAGGAATCCCTGGACGTTCGCAACTGCTGAGCCAGGCTGCGGCTGTACTCAGCGGCCCAGGCCGAGAGATTGTATTGGACTTTGGGAGGCTGCCGAAAGAGGGAGCGCCAGCGTTTGTGGGGCTGTGAATGGGGTTGCGTGGGTCCTTGAAGAGCAGCAAGAGCTTTTGGTCCTGGCACCTTTGGGGTGGGAGGAATCCCTGGACGTTGGCAACTGCTGAGCCAGGCTGCAGCTGTACTCAGCGGCCCAGGCCGAGAGATTGTATTGGACTTTGGGAGGCTGCCGAAAGAGGGAGCGCCAGCGTTTGTGGGGCTGTGAATGGGGTTGCGTGGGTCCTTGAAGAGCAGCAAGAGCTTTTGGTCCTGGCACCTTTGGGGTGGGAGGAATCCCTGGACGTTCGCAACTGCTGAGCTGGGCTGCAGCTGTACTCAGCGGCCCAGGCCGAGAGATTGTATTGGACTTTGGGAGGCTGCAGAAAGAGGGAGCGCCAGCGTTTGTGGGGCTGTGAATGGGGTTGCCTGGATACTCTAAGAGCAGCAAGAGCTTTTGGTCCTGGCACCTTTGGGGTGGGAGGAATCCCTGGACGTTCGCAACTGCTGAGCCAGGCTGCGGCTGTACTCAGCGGCCCAGGCCGAGAGATTGTATTGGACTTTGGGAGGCTGCCGAAAGAGGGAGCGCCAGCGTTTGTGGGGCTGTGAATGGGGTTGCGTGGGTCCTTGAAGAGCAGCAAGAGCTTTTGGTCCTGGCACCTTTGGGGTGGGAGGAATCCCTGGACGTTGGCAACTGCTGAGCTGGGCTGCAGCTGTACTCAGCGGCCCAGGCCGAGAGATTGTATTGGACTTTGGGAGGCTGCCGAAAGAGGGAGCGCCAGCGTTTGTGGGGCTGTGAATGGGGTTGCGTGGGTCCTTGAAGAGCAGCAAGAGCTTTTGGTCCTGGCACCTTTGGGGTGGGAGGAATCCCTGGACGTTCGCAACTGCTGAGCCAGGCTGCGGCTGTACTCAGCGGCCCAGGCCGAGAGATTGTATTGGACTTTGGGAGGCTGCCGAAAGAGGGAGCGCCAGCGTTTGTGGGGCTGTGAATGGGGTTGCGTGGGTCCTTGAAGAGCAGCAAGAGCTTTTGGTCCTGGCACCTTTGGGGTGGGAGGAATCCCTGGACGTTGGCAGCTGCTGAGCTGGACTGTGGATCTACTCAGCGGCCCAGGCCGAGAGATTGTATTGGACTTTGGGAGGCTGCCGAAAGAGGGAGCGCCAGCGTTTGTGGGGCTGTGAATGGGGTTGCGTGGGTCCTTGAAGAGCAGCAAGAGCTTTTGGTCCTGGCACCTTTGGGGTGGGAGGAATCCCTGGACGTTCGCAACTGCTGAGCTGGGCTGCAGCTGTACTCAGCGGCCCAGGCGGAGAGATTGTATTGGACTTTGGGAGGCTGCCGAAAGAGGGAGCGCCAGCGTTTGTGGGGCTGTGAATGGGGTTGCCTGGGTCCTTGAAGAGCAGCAAGAGCTTTTGGTCCTGGCACCTTTGGGGTGGGAGGAATCCCTAGACGGTGGCAACTGCTGAGCCAGGCTGCGGCTGTACTCAGCGGCCCAGGCCGAGAGATTGTATTGGACTTTGGGAGGCTGCCGAAAGAGGGAGCGCCAGCGTTTGTGGGGCTGTGAATGGGGTTGCGTGGGTCCTTGAAGAGCAGCAAGAGCTTTTGGTCCTGGCACCTTTGGGGTGGGAGGAATCCCTGGACGTTCGCAACTGCTGAGCTGGGCTGCGGCTGTACTCAGCGGCCCAGGCCGAGAGATTGTATTGGACTTTGGGAGGCTGCCGAAAGAGGGAGCGCCAGCGTTTGTGGGGCTGTGAATGGGGTTGCGTGGGTCCTTGAAGAGCAGCAAGAGCTTTTGGTCCTGGCACCTTTGGGGTGGGAGGAATGCCTGGACGTTGGCAACTGCTGAGCTGGGCTGCAGCTGTACTCAGCGGCCCAGGCCGAGAGATTGTATTGGACTTTGGGAGGCTGCAGAAAGAGGGAGCGCCATCGTTTGTGGGGCTGTGAATGGGGTTGCCTGGGTCCTTGAAGAGCAGCAAGAGCTTTTGGTCCTGGCACCTTTGGGGTGGGAGGAATCCCTGGACGTTCGCAACTGCTGAGCCTGGCTGCGGCTGTACTCAGCGGCCCAGGCCGAGAGATTGTATTGGACTTTGGGAGGCTGCCGAAAGAGGGAGCGCCAGCGTTTGTGGGGCTGTGAATGGGGTTGCGTGGGTCCTTGAAGAGCAGCAAGAGCTTTTGGTCCTGGCACCTTTGGGGTGGGAGGAATCCCTGGACGTTGGCAACTGCTGAGCTGGGCTGCAGCTGTACTCAGCGGCCCAGGCCGAGAGATTGTATTGGACTTTGGGAGGCTGCCGAAAGAGGGAGCGCCAGCGTTTGTGGGGCTGTGAATGGGGTTGCGTGGGTCCTTGAAGAGCAGCAAGAGCTTTTGGTCCTGGCACCTTTGGGGTGGGAGGAATCCCTAGACGGTGGCAACTGCTGAGCTGCGCTGCGGCTGTACTCAGCGGCCCAGGCCGAGAGATTGTATTGGACTTTGGGAGGCTGCCGAAAGAGGGAGCGCCAGCGTTTGTGGGGCTGTGAATGGGGTTGCCTGGATACTCTAAGAGCAGCAAGAGCTTTTGGTCCTGGCACCTTTGGGGTGGGAGGAATCCCTGGACGTTCGCAACTGCTGAGCCAGGCTGCGGCTGTACTCAGCGGCCCAGGCCGAGAGATTGTATTGGACTTTGGGAGGCTGCCGAAAGAGGGAGCGCCAGCGTTTGTGGGGCTGTGAATGGGGTTGCGTGGGTCCTTGAAGAGCAGCAAGAGCTTTTGGTCCTGGCACCTTTGGGGTGGGAGGAATCCCTGGACGTTGGCAACTGCTGAGCTGGGCTGCAGCTGTACTCAGCGGCCCAGGCCGAGAGATTGTATTGGACTTTGGGAGGCTGCCGAAAGAGGGAGCGCCAGCGTTTGTGGGGCTGTGAATGGGGTTGCCTGGGTCCTTGAAGAGCAGCAAGAGCTTTTGGTCCTGGCACCTTTGGGGTGGGAGGAATCCCTGGACGTTCGCAACTGCTGAGCCAGGCTGCGGCTGTACTCAGCGGCCCAGGCCGAGAGATTGTATTGGACTTTGGGAGGCTGCCGAAAGAGGGAGCGCCAGCGTTTGTGGGGCTGTGAATGGGGTTGCGTGGGTCCTTGAAGAGCAGCAAGAGCTTTTGGTCCTGGCACCTTTGGGGTGGGAGGAATCTCTGGACGTTCGCAACTGCTGAGCCAGGCTGCAGCTGTACTCAGCGGCCCAGGCCGAGAGATTGTATTGGACTTTGGGAGGCTGCCGAAAGAGGGAGCGCCAGCGTTTGTGGGGCTGTGAATGGGGTTGCGTGGGTCCTTGAAGAGCAGCAAGAGCTTTTGGTCCTGGCACCTTTGGGGTGGGAGGAATCCCTGGACGTTCGCAACTGCTGAGCTGGGCTGCAGCTGTACTCAGCGGCCCAGGCCGAGAGATTGTATTGGACTTTGGGAGGCTGCCGAAAGAGGGAGCGCCAGCGTTTGTGGGGCTGTGAATGGGGTTGCCTGGGTCCTTGAAGAGCAGCAAGAGCTTTTGGTCCTGGCACCTTTGGGGTGGGAGGAATCCCTGGACGTTCGCAACTGCTGAGCCTGGCTGCGGCTGTACTCAGCGGCCCAGGCCGAGAGATTGTATTGGACTTTGGGAGGCTGCCGAAAGAGGGAGCGCCAGCGTTTGTGGGGCTGTGAATGGGGTTGCCTGGGTCCTTGAAGAGCAGCAAGAGCTTTTGGTCCTGGCACCTTTGGGGTGGGAGGAATCCCTGGACGTTGGCAACTGCTGAGCTGGGCTGCGGCTGTACTCAGCGGCCCAGGCCGAGAGATTGTATTGGACTTTGGGAGGCTGCCGAAAGAGGGAGCGCCAGCGTTTGTGGGGCTGTGAATGGGGTTGCGTGGGTCCTTGAAGAGCAGCAAGAGCTTTTGGTCCTGGCACCTTTGGGGTGGGAGGAATCCCTGGACGTTGGCAACTGCTGAGCTGGGCTGCGGCTGTACTCAGCGGCCCAGGCCGAGAGATTGTATTGGACTTTGGGAGGCTGCCGAAAGAGGGAGCGCCAGCGTTTGTGGGGCTGTGAATGGGGTTGCCTGGGTCCTTGAAGAGCAGCAAGAGCTTTTGGTCCTGGCACCTTTGGGGTGGGAGGAATCCCTGGACGTTGGCAACTGCTGAGCTGGGCTGCGGCTGTACTCAGCGGCCCAGGCCGAGAGATTGTATTGGACTTTGGGAGGCTGCCGAAAGAGGGAGCGCCAGCGTTTGTGGGGCTGTGAATGGGGTTGCCTGGGTCCTTGAAGAGCAGCAAGAGCTTTTGGTCCTGGCACCTTTGGGGTGGGAGGAATCCCTGGACGTTGGCAACTGCTGAGCTGGGCTGCGGCTGTACTCAGCGGCCCAGGCCGAGAGATTGTATTGGACTTTGGGAGGCTGCCGAAAGAGGGAGCGCCAGCGTTTGTGGGGCTGTGAATGGGGTTGCCTGGGTCCTTGAAGAGCAGCAAGAGCTTTTGGTCCTGGCACCTTTGGGGTGGGAGGAATCCCTGGACGTTCGCAACTGCTGAGCCAGGCTGCGGCTGTACTCAGCGGCCCAGGCCGAGAGATTGTATTGGACTTTGGGAGGCTGCAGAAAGAGGGAGCGCCAGCGTTTGTGGGGCTGTGAATGGGGTTGCCTGGGTCCTTGAAGAGCAGCAAGAGCTTTTGGTGCTGGCACCTTTGGGGTGGGAGGAATCCCTGGACGTTGGCAACTGCTGAGCTGGGCTGCGGCTGTACTCAGCGGCCCAGGCCGAGAGATTGTATTGGACTTTGGGAGGCTGCCGAAAGAGGGAGCGCCATTGTTTGTGGGGCTGTGAATGGGGTTGCCTGGGTCCTTGAAGAGCAGCAAGAGCTTTTGGTGCTGGCACCTTTGGGGTGGGAGGAATGCCTGGACGTTGGCAACTGCTGAGCTGGGCTGCAGCTGTACTCAGCGGCCCAGGCCGAGAGATTGTATTGGACTTTGGGAGGCTGCAGAAAGAGGGAGCGCCAGCGTTTGTGGGGCTGTGAATGGGGTTGCGTGGGTCCTTGAAGAGCAGCAAGAGCTTTTGGTCCTGGCACCTTTGGGGTGGGAGGAATCCCTGGACGTTGGCAACTGCTGAGCTGGGCTGCGGCTGTACTCAGCGGCCCAGGCCGAGAGATTGTATTGGACTTTGGGAGGCTGCCGAAAGAGGGAGCGCCAGCGTTTGTGGGGCTGTGAATGGGGTTGCCTGGGTCCTTGAAGAGCAGCAAGAGCTTTTGGTCCTGGCACCTTTGGGGTGGGAGGAATCCCTGGACGTTGGCAACTGCTGAGCTGGGCTGCGGCTGTACTCAGCGGCCCAGGCCGAGAGATTGTATTGGACTTTGGGAGGCTGCCGAAAGAGGGAGCGCCAGCGTTTGTGGGGCTGTGAATGGGGTTGCGTGGGTCCTTGAAGAGCAGCAAGAGCTTTTGGTCCTGGCACCTTTGGGGTGGGAGGAATCCCTGGACGTTCGCAACTGCTGAGCTGGGCTGCGGCTGTACTCAGCGGCCCAGGCCGAGAGATTGTATTGGACTTTGGGAGGCTGCCGAAAGAGGGAGCGCCAGCATTTGTGGGGCTGTGAATGGGGTTGCCTGGGTCCTTGAAGAGCAGCAAGAGCTTTTGGTCCTGGCACCTTTGGGGTGGGAGGAATCCCTGGATGTTGGCAACTGCTGAGCTGGGCTGCGGCTCTACTCAGCGGCCCAGGCCGAGAGATTGTATTGGACTTTGGGAGGCTGCCGAAAGAGGGAGCGCCAGCGTTTGTGGGGCTGTGAATGGGGTTGCGTGGGTCCTTGAAGAGCAGCAAGAGCTTTTGGTCCTGGCACCTTTGGGGTGGGAGGAATCCCTGGACGTTCGCAACTGCTGAGCTGGGCTGCGGCTGTACTCAGCGGCCCAGGCCGAGAGATTGTATTGGACTTTGGGAGGCTGCCGAAAGAGGGAGCGCCAGCGTTTGTGGGGCTGTGAATGGGGTTGCCTGGGTCCTTGAAGAGCAGCAAGAGCTTTTGGTCCTGGCACCTTTGGGGTGGGAGGAATCCCTGGACGTTGGCAACTGCTGAGCTGGGCTGCGGCTGTACTCAGCGGCCCAGGCCGAGAGATTGTATTGGACTTTGGGAGGCTGCCGAAAGAGGGAGCGCCAGCGTTTGTGGGGCTGTGAATGGGGTTGCGTGGGTCCTTGAAGAGCAGCAAGAGCTTTTGGTCCTGGCACCTTTGGGGTGGGAGGAATCCCTGGACATTCGCAACTGCTGAGCCGGGCTCTGGCTGTACTCAGCGGCCCAGGCCGAGAGATTGTATTGGACTTTGGGAGGCTGCCGAAAGAGGGAGCGCCAGCGTTTGTGGGGCTGTGAATGGGGTTGCCTGGGTCCTTGAAGAGCAGCAAGAGCTTTTGGTCCTGGCACCTTTGGGGTGGGAGGAATCCCTGGACGTTGGCAACTGCTGAGCTGGGCTGCGGCTGTACTCAGCGGCCCAGGCCGAGAGATTGTATTGGACTTTGGGAGGCTGCCGAAAGAGGGAGCGCCATCGTTTGTGGGGCTGTGAATGGGGTTGCGTGGGTCCTTGAAGAGCAGCAAGAGCTTTTGGTCCTGGCACCTTTGGGGTGGGAGGAATCCCTGGACGTTGGCAACTGCTGAGCTGGGCTGCAGCTGTACTCAGCGGCCCAGGCCGAGAGATTGTATTGGACTTTGGGAGGCTGCCGAAAGAGGGAGCGCCAGCGTTTGTGGGGCTGTGAATGGGGTTGCGTGGGTCCTTGAAGAGCAGCAAGAGCTTTTGGTCCTGGCACCTTTGGGGTGGGAGGAATCCCTGGACGTTGGAAACTGCTGAGCCTGGCTGCGGCTGTACTCAGCGGCCCAGGCCGAGAGATTGTATTGGACTTTGGGAGGCTGCCGAAAGAGGGAGCGCCAGCGTTTGTGGGGCTGTGAATGGGGTTGCGTGGGTCCTTGAAGAGCAGCAAGAGCTTTTGGTCCTGGCACCTTTGGGGTGGGAGGAATCCCTGGACGTTGGCAACTGCTGAGCTGGGCTGCGGCTGTACTCAGCGGCCCAGGCCGAGAGATTGTATTGGACTTTGGGAGGCTGCAGAAAGAGGGAGCGCCAGCGTTTGTGGGGCTGTGAATGGGGTTGCGTGGGTCCTTGAAGAGCAGCAAGAGCTTTTGGTCCTGGCACCTTTGGGGTGGGAGGAATCCCTGGACGTTGGCAACTGCTGAGCTGGGCTGCGGCTGTACTCAGCGGCCCAGGCCGAGAGATTGTATTGGACTTTGGGAGGCTGCCGAAAGAGGGAGCGCCAGCGTTTGTGGGGCTGTGAATGGGGTTGCGTGGGTCCTTGAAGAGCAGCAAGAGCTTTTGGTCCTGGCACCTTTGGGGTGGGAGGAATCCCTGGACGTTGGCAACTGCTGAGCTGGGCTGCAGCTGTACTCAGCGGCCCAGGCCGAGAGATTGTATTGGACTTTGGGAGGCTGCCGAAAGAGGGAGCGCCAGCGTTTGTGGGGCTGTGAATGGGGTTGCGTGGGTCCTTGAAGAGCAGCAAGAGCTTTTGGTCCTGGCACCTTTGGGGTGGGAGGAATCCCTGGACGTTGGCAACTGCTGAGCTGGGCTGCAGCTGTACTCAGCGGCCCAGGCCGAGAGATTGTATTGGACTTTGGGAGGCTGCCGAAAGAGGGAGCGCCAGCGTTTGTGGGGCTGTGAATGGGGTTGCGTGGGTCCTTGAAGAGCAGCAAGAGCTTTTGGTCCTGGCACCTTTGGGGTGGGAGGAATCCCTGGACGTTGGCAACTGCTGAGCTGGGCTGCGGCTGTACTCAGCGGCCCAGGCCGAGAGATTGTATTGGACTTTGGGAGGCTGCCGAAAGAGGGAGCGCCAGCGTTTGTGGGGCTGTGAATGGGGTTGCGTGGGTCCTTGAAGAGCAGCAAGAGCTTTTGGTCCTGGCACCTTTGGGGTGGGAGGAATCCCTGGACGTTGGCAACTGCTGAGCTGGGCTGCAGCTGTACTCAGCGGCCCAGGCCGAGAGATTGTATTGGACTTTGGGAGGCTGCCGAAAGAGGGAGCGCCAGCGTTTGTGGGGCTGTGAATGGGGTTGCCTGGGTCCTTGAAGAGCAGCAAGAGCTTTTGGTCCTGGCACCTTTGGGGTGGGAGGAATCCCTGGACGTTCGCAACTGCTGAGCCAGGCTGCGGCTGTACTCAGCGGCCCAGGCCGAGAGATTGTATTGGACTTTGGGAGGCTGCCGAAAGAGGGAGCGCCATCGTTTGTGGGGCTGTGAATGGGGTTGCGTGGGTCCTTGAAGAGCAGCAAGAGCTTTTGGTCCTGGCACCTTTGGGGTGGGAGGAATGCCTGGACGTTGGCAACTGCTGAGCTGGGCTGCAGCTGTACTCAGCGGCCCAGGCCGAGAGATTGTATTGGACTTTGGGAGGCTGCCGAAAGAGGGAGCGCCAGCGTTTGTGGGGCTGTGAATGGGGTTGCGTGGGTCCTTGAAGAGCAGCAAGAGCTTTTGGTCCTGGCACCTTTGGGGTGGGAGGAATGCCTGGACGTTGGCAACTGCTGAGCTGGGCTGCAGCTGTACTCAGCGGCCCAGGCCGAGAGATTGTATTGGACTTTGGGAGGCTGCCGAAAGAGGGAGCGCCAGCGTTTGTGGGGCTGTGAATGGGGTTGCGTGGGTCCTTGAAGAGCAGCAAGAGCTTTTGGTCCTGGCACCTTTGGGGTGGGAGGAATCCCTGGACGTTGGCAACTGCTGAGCTGGGCTGCGGCTGTACTCAGCGGCCCAGGCCGAGAGATTGTATTGGACTTTGGGAGGCTGCCGAAAGAGGGAGCGCCAGCGTTTGTGGGGCTGTGAATGGGGTTGCCTGGGTCCTTGAAGAGCAGCAAGAGCTTTTGGTCCTGGCACCTTTGGGGTGGGAGGAATCCCTAGACGGTGGCAACTGCTGAGCCAGGCTGCGGCTGTACTCAGCGGCCCAGGCCGAGAGATTGTATTGGACTTTGGGAGGCTGCCGAAAGAGGGAGCGCCAGCGTTTGTGGGGCTGTGAATGGGGTTGCCTGGGTCCTTGAAGAGCAGCAAGAGCTTTTGGTCCTGGCACCTTTGGGGTGGGAGGAATCCCTGGACGTTGGCAACTGCTGAGCTGGGCTGCGGCTGTACTCAGCGGCCCAGGCCGAGAGATTGTATTGGACTTTGGGAGGCTGCCGAAAGAGGGAGCGCCAGCGTTTGTGGGGCTGTGAATGGGGTTGCGTGGGTCCTTGAAGAGCAGCAAGAGCTTTTGGTCCTGGCACCTTTGGGGTGGGAGGAATCCCTGGACGTTGGCAACTGCTGAGCTGGGCTGCGGCTGTACTCAGCGGCCCAGGCCGAGAGATTGTATTGGACTTTGGGAGGCTGCCGAAAGAGGGAGCGCCAGCGTTTGTGGGGCTGTGAATGGGGTTGCGTGGGTCCTTGAAGAGCAGCAAGAGCTTTTGGTCCTGGCACCTTTGGGGTGGGAGGAATCCCTGGACGTTGGCAACTGCTGAGCTGGGCTGCGGCTGTACTCAGCGGCCCAGGCCGAGAGATTGTATTGGACTTTGGGAGGCTGCCGAAAGAGGGAGCGCCATCGTTTGTGGGGCTGTGAATGGGGTTGCCTGGGTCCTTGAAGAGCAGCAAGAGCTTTTGGTGCTGGCACCTTTGGGGTGGGAGGAATCCCTGGACGTTGGCAACTGCTGAGCTGGGCTGCGGCTGTACTCAGCGGCCCAGGCCGAGAGATTGTATTGGACTTTGGGAGGCTGCCGAAAGAGGGAGCGCCATCGTTTGTGGGGCTGTGAATGGGGTTGCCTGGGTCCTTGAAGAGCAGCAAGAGCTTTTGGTCCTGGCACCTTTGGGGTGGGAGGAATCCCTGGACGTTCGCAACTGCTGAGCTGGGCTGCGGCTGTACTCAGCGGCCCAGGCCGAGAGCTTGTATTGGACTTTGGGAGGCTGCCGAAAGAGGGAGCGCCAGCGTTTGTGGGGCTGTGAATGGGGTTGCGTGGGTCCTTGAAGAGCAGCAAGAGCTTTTGGTCCTGGCACCTTTGGGGTGGGAGGAATCCCTGGACGTTCGCAACTGCTGAGCTGGGCTGCGGCTGTACTCAGCGGCCCAGGCCGAGAGATTGTATTGGACTTTGGGAGGCTGCCGAAAGAGGGAGCGCCAGCGTTTGTGGGGCTGTGAATGGGGTTGCGTGGGTCCTTGAAGAGCAGCAAGAGCTTTTGGTCCTGGCACCTTTGGGGTGGGTATAATCCCTGGACGTTCGCAGCTGCTGAGAGAGGCTCCAGCTGTACTCAGCGGCCCAGGCCGAGAGATTGTATTGGACTTTGGGAGGCTGCCGAAAGAGGGAGCGCCAGCGTTTGTGGGGCTGTGAATGGGGTTGCGTGGGTCCTTGAAGAGCAGCAAGAGCTTTTGGTCCTGGCACCTTTGGGGTGGGAGGAATCTCTGGACGTTCGCAGCTGCTGAGACAGGCTCCGGCTGTACTCAGCGGCCCAGGCCGAGAGATTGTATTGGACTTTGGGAGGCTGCCGAAAGAGGGAGCGCCAGCGTTTGTGGGGCTGTGAATGGGGTTGCGTGGGTCCTTGAAGAGCAGCAAGAGCTTTTGGTCCTGGCACCTTTGGGGTGGGAGGAATCCCTAGATGTTGGCAACTGCTGAGCTGGGCTGCGGCTGTACTCAGCGGCCCAGGCCGAGAGATTGTATTGGACTTTGGGAGGCTGCCGAAAGAGGGAGCGCCAGCGTTTGTGGGGCTGTGAATGGGGTTGCGTGGGTCCTTGAAGAGCAGCAAGAGCTTTTGGTCCTGGCACCTTTGGGGTGGGAGGAATCCCTGGACGTTGGCAACTGCTGAGCTGGGCTCCGGCTGTACTCAGCGGCCCAGGCCGAGAGATTGTATTGGACTTTGGGAGGCTGCCGAAAGAGGGAGCGCCAGCGTTTGTGGGGCTGTGAATGGGGTTGCGTGGGTCCTTGAAGAGCAGCAAGAGCTTTTGGTCCTGGCACCTTTGGGGTGGGAGGAATCTCTGGACGTTCGCAGCTGCTGAGACAGGCTCCGGCTGTACTCAGCGGCCCAGGCCGAGAGATTGTATTGGACTTTGGGAGGCTGCCGAAAGAGGGAGCGCCAGCGTTTGTGGGGCTGTGAATGGGGTTGCGTGGGTCCTTGAAGAGCAGCAAGAGCTTTTGGTCCTGGCACCTTTGGGGTGGGAGGAATCCCTGGACGTTCGCAACTGCTGAGCCGGGCTCCAGCTGTACTCAGCGGCCCAGGCCGAGAGATTGTATTGGACTTTGGGAGGCTGCCGAAAGAGGGAGCGCCAGCGTTTGTGGGGCTGTGAATGGGGTTGCCTGGGTCCTTGAAGAGCAGCAAGAGCTTTTGGTCCTGGCACCTTTGGGGTGGGAGGAATCCCTGGACGTTCGCAACTGCTGAGCTGGGCTGCAGCTGTACTCAGCGGCCCAGGCCGAGAGATTGTATTGGACTTTGGGAGGCTGCCGAAAGAGGGAGCGCCAGCGTTTGTGGGGCTGTGAATGGGGTTGCGTGGGTCCTTGAAGAGCAGCAAGAGCTTTTGGTCCTGGCACCTTTGGGGTGGGAGGAATCCCTGGACGTTGGCAACTGCTGAGCTGGGCTGCGGCTGTACTCAGCGGCCCAGGCCGAGAGATTGTATTGGACTTTGGGAGGCTGCCGAAAGAGGGAGCGCCAGCGTTTGTGGGGCTGTGAATGGGGTTGCCTGGGTCCTTGAAGAGCAGCAAGAGCTTTTGGTCCTGGCACCTTTGGGGTGGGAGGAATCCCTGGACGTTGGCAACTGCTGAGCTGGGCTGCGGCTGTACTCAGCGGCCCAGGCCGAGAGATTGTATTGGACTTTGGGAGGCTGCCGAAAGAGGGAGCGCCAGCGTTTGTGGGGCTGTGAATGGGGTTGCCTGGATACTCTAAGAGCAGCAAGAGCTTTTGGTCCTGGCACCTTTGGGGTGGGAGGAATCCCTGGACGTTGGCAACTGCTGAGCTGGGCTGCGGCTGTACTCAGCGGCCCAGGCCGAGAGATTGTATTGGACTTTGGGAGGCTGCAGAAAGAGGGAGCGCCATCGTTTGTGGGGCTGTGAATGGGGTTGCCTGGGTCCTTGAAGAGCAGCAAGAGCTTTTGGTCCTGGCACCTTTGGGGTGGGAGGAATCCCTGGACGTTGGCAACTGCTGAGCTGGGCTGCAGCTGTACTCAGCGGCCCAGGCCGAGAGATTGTATTGGACTTTGGGAGGCTGCCGAAAGAGGGAGCGCCAGCGTTTGTGGGGCTGTGAATGGGGTTGCGTGGGTCCTTGAAGAGCAGCAAGAGCTTTTGGTCCTGGCACCTTTGGGGTGGGAGGAATCCCTGGACGTTGGCAATTGCTGAGCTGGGCTGCAGCTGTACTCAGCGGCCCAGGCCGAAAGATTGTATTGATCTTTGGGAGGCTGCCGAAAGAGGGAGCGCCAGCGTTTGTGGGGCTGTGAATGGGGTTGCCTGGGTCCTTGAAGAGCAGCAAGAGCTTTTGGTCCTGGCACCTTTGGGGTGGGAGGAATCCCTGGACGTTGGCAACTGCTGAGCTGGGCTGCGGCTGTACTCAGCGGCCCAGGCCGAGAGATTGTATTGGACTTTGGGAGGCTGCCGAAAGAGGGAGCGCCATCGTTTGTGGGGCTGTGAATGGGGTTGCGTGGGTCCTTGAAGAGCAGCAAGAGCTTTTGGTCCTGGCACCTTTGGGGTGGGAGGAATCCCTGGACGTTCGCAACTGCTGAGCCTGGCTCTGGCTGTACTCAGCGGCCCAGGCCGAGAGATTGTATTGGACTTTGGGAGGCTGCCGAAAGAGGGAGCGCCAGCGTTTGTGGGGCTGTGAATGGGGTTGCGTGGGTCCTTGAAGAGCAGCAAGAGCTTTTGGTCCTGGCACCTTTGGGGTGGGAGGAATGCCTGGACGTTCGCAACTGCTGAGCTGGGCTGCAGCTGTACTCACGGCCCAGGCGGAGAGATTGTATTGGACTTTGGGAGGCTGCCGAAAGAGGGAGCGCCAGCGTTTGTGGGGCTGTGAATGGGGTTGCGTGGGTCCTTGAAGAGCAGCAAGAGCTTTTGGTCCTGGCACCTTTGGGGTGGGAGGAATCCCTGGACGTTGGCAACTGCTGAGCTGGGCTGCAGCTGTACTCAGCGGCCCAGGCCGAGAGATTGTATTGGACTTTGGGAGGCTGCCGAAAGAGGGAGCGCCAGCGTTTGTGGGGCTGTGAATGGGGTTGCGTGGGTCCTTGAAGAGCAGCAAGAGCTTTTGGTCCTGGCACCTTTGGGGTGGGAGGAATCCCTGGACGTTGGCAACTGCTGAGCCAGGCTGCGGCTGTACTCAGCGCCCCAGGCTGGGAGACTGTATTGGACTTTGGGAGGCTGCCGAAAGAGGGAGCGCCAGCGTTTGTGGGGCTGTGAATGGGGTTGCGTGGGTCCTTGAAGAGCAGGAAGAGCTTTTGGTCCTGGCCCCTTTTGGGTGGGAGGAATCCCTGGACGTTTGCAACTGCTGAGCCTGGCTGCGGCTGTACTCAGCGGCCAGGCGGAGAGATTGTATTGGACTTTGGGAGGCTGCCGAAAGAGGGAGCGCCATCGTTTGTGGGGCTGTGAATGGGGTTGCGTGGGTCCTTGAAGATCAGAAAGAGCTTTTGGTGCTGGCACCTTTGGGGTGGGAGGAATGCCTGGACGTTCGCAACTGCTGAGCTGGGCTCCGGCTGTACTCAATGGCCCAGGCCGAGAGATTGTATTGGACTTTGGGAGGCTGCCGAAAGAGGGAGCGCCATCGTTTGTGGGGCTGTGAATGGGGTTGCGTGGGTCCTTGAAGAGCAGCAAGAGCTTTTGGTCCTGGCACCTTTGGGGTGGGAGGAATCCCTGGACGTTGGAAACTGCTGAGCCTGGCTGCGGCTGTACTCAGCGGCCAGGCCGAGAGATTGTATTGGACTTTGGGAGGCTGCCGAAAGAGGGAGCGCCAGCGTTTGTGGGGCTGTGAATGGGGTTGCGTGGGTCCTTGAAGAGCAGCAAGAGCTTTTGGTCCTGGCCCCTTTGGGGTGGGAGGAATGCCTGGACGTTCGCAACTGGTGAGCTGGCCTGCGGCTGTACTCATCGGCCCAGGCCAAGAGATTGTATTGGACTTTGGGAGGCTGCAGAAAGAGGGAGTGTTGCCGCTCATGGTCTGGGCAACAACTTCGTCCTTCTCGTGGAGTACAGGGTAGCCAACCCTGGACCAAAGCAACACTGACACCAATATGAGGATGCTGCAAATGGCGTTTATTCTTGTTGTGCAATACAATATATATGCCTCTAGGTTTGACCTCATTTCCGCCTGCTTACGTCTATTCGGCTAGGAGGGCCTCTGTCTTTCCGTACATCGCGAGATCTTCCGAGCGCCCAACCCTATCTCCTACATTTCCCCCTCCCCTTGCTATAAAAGCTCATCTTGTTGCATAAGCTGTTGATATGAAATATGTGCATAAAAGCTATGAGTTGTTTTTTGAATTTTCCGCCTAAGCAATGCAGGAATTAAGAAGCATGTTACAAAAAGCACTATGGCACCGCCTACTAATATTAAAACGAGCCATTTCCAATTAAACCAGCTTAAGATCCATCCCCATACACTATTAGCTAAATTAGTTATCCATGTCCAATCTCCATTGCGAACTGTCATTGTGGTTACTAAGCCATCTCCTATTTTCCGTATAATGTCGCCACGACGCGTAATATCATCATAATCACCATTGATCAAACAACAAAATGTCAAATTTTTGTATTTTTGATTCTTGCAGCCTCCATCAACGACTATCTGAAAAAGAACTTCAATCGCATCATGATGCGCCTTCAAAATGCGCTGGAGCTCATTGAATGTCTGTCCCAGCTCCTGTGTGAGAGACTGAAATTGTTTGTTAGTGGTTATGATATCACAAGCAAGGGTAAATAAGGCCAAGGAGTTCCTTTGAACTCCCACTCCTGGTGTGACTGCTAGCATTAATACATTACCCACGGTAAGAGGAAATTGTGGGATCAGATTCCTTTCATAGGTTTTGCATTCTTCTGGCTCATATATTTTATCATCATATGTACTAAAGCGTAGGTTATCTATGTTTTCTAAAGAGCGTTTGTTGCGGGACATTCTATTACGGGCAGCCAGTGCAAGTGGTTTCAATATACCTAAAAAGCAGATACCATATTCCGTATCTTGATGAATACAAGTATACGCTGAGTCTCCACAAAGGAGGACTACCGGGAATCTTAGACATAGCTCAAAATCATTAGGACTCTTGTCTGAAAAGGAAAACGGTGCGAAAACGTCTAAAGTAACATTAGTCAGGTTTTTTGCAAATCCAATAAGTCGCTCCTCAGCTGTCGTGGGTTTACGATCAAAAACAGTACTAGCGTTTAAGTTACTAATTCCTTTGTTCCTTGTGTTGATGTATATGGGGATGGGGCTATTTCCTTTTGTGTCATTTGTTGGGAAGATTACTTCAAGGGGTAGGACTGGTGTCAAGTAAGGGGACGCTTCTAGGGGAATTTGTGATTTTTGCCATTCCGCTGCAAATAAAATACTAATCCCTTCAGTATAAGTTATCTGCAGATGTTTAGAGTGATTATACTTCTCTAAAAAACCTTCTTCTTGGATAACATATGTGCTACGATTTAATGCCCAAGTCTCTGGCCCTTCGGGTCCTCTCGTTTCGGGCACCTTCCATTTACGCTGTCCCATGGTACAATTGATATATCCAGGGCCGCTCAAGTCAAAGTCATCGAAATCTGGATTGCACTTGCTTCCGTTGTGATAACAGCAGGGTTTATTACAACGGTCATCGTAATAGTTTATGTTTGTAGCCCCCTCACATGACCAATTAGCGTATTTGTCATTGGAACAGGGTATGGGCTTTTCCCATTCTATACTTGTATAGTTAAACCGAATTAGTGAGCAATTAAATTCAATTTGTGGACTTTTGAATCGGGCATCTGTATAATTACCACTCGATTTGAAAGCACTGTAATGGCTTTCAATCCAAAAATGACTGTGATTGTCGGTTCTGCTTACCGTAAAACCTATAAAGGCATAACAATGAGTGGGATCCATATCATCCAGGATTCCTAATGGTAAACAAATTTCTGATGCATTACGTACTTTGGCCCATTCGTACCAATAAGATTTTCCTTCTATTGTAGGGATGATTACCAACAGACAAGTAGCTATTAATACATCTTCCATACACTTGAAGTGCTTAAATTTCCGTCCTTTCTTGCTTCGCTCCCATCGTCTTCCTGTTGTAGTCATCTGATCGTCAAGCTTTCTTCTTTCCTGTAAAGGTATTCTCATCACATACGTTAATTGATTTGGTTAATCTTATATTTTATCTGTATTTTCTTCGTTACAGCTTATTTCTGGTCGTACCCATCGTAATGGTACCCATCTTATTGTTCCTTGACTATTCTTTATAGCAGCGTACCCACGTCCCTGTAAGATTAATTCCCATCCTGTTTCCCAGTTCTGTAGGTTTGGAAATTTTACTCTCACTGCGGGACCTTCTTCCAATGCTTTACTTGACCAGTGTTTTTGGACAGGTGTTAATTGTTCATCACCTCGTATAAAATGATTTAAAGCTAAAAGAGCACGATTTAATAAAATATTTTGCATATTTGCTGGTATAGCTGTGGAAGGTATAATATACCCTTCCCCCTCCCCAAGGGTTTGAATTTTGTCCTTTAATGTACGGTTAGCCCGTTCAACGATACTTTGTCCTTGACTATTGTACGGAATACCATGGATTAAGGTAATGTGCCAACGTGCTGCCCAGGCATGCGTTGACTGAGCTATAAAGCAAGGTCCGTTATCAGTTTTAATTTGTTTAGGCCGGCCAAGCCATGCCATTACTGTTGTCCAGTGTTGTTGGATTGCCTTTGCTGATGTTTTCTTGTGTATAGTGGCCATTATAATTCCACTATATGTGTCTACAGTTACAGCGAGCCACGGATTAGGTTTAAATTTTTCAAAGAAAGTGAAATCTGTCTGCCATATCCCATTGGCCTCAAGACCTCTGGGATTGACTCCTGTTTGTGCTAAAGTAGATTTTTGGCAATAGGGACAAGTAGACACCACATCTTTTGCTTGACTAATTGGTATGCCGCAGCTTCGAGCAAGTGCTTTAGGTCCAATATGCAAGTGAGTATGCAATTCACGAGCTTGACTTAACGTCCAAACTGCCCTTGCTGCTTCATCCGCTTTGCGGTTACCCCTTTGGTAGAACCCATCATATTGAACATGGCTATTGACATGTATAATTGACGCTGTACCAGAGCGTTGTTGTAAAGCGTCTTCTAAATACACGGCTAGTTCTGTACCCGCCCAACCAGGAATTTTCATTTTTTGCAATAAACTATAAACAAACATTGAGTCCGTAACTATATTAATGTGTGAGTCAGGTTTTAATCGGAGAGCATTTGCCACTGCTATGGCTTCAAGCACTTGTACACTGCAATCTGGAGTGTGTATCGTGATCTTCTGCCATGCGCCGTCGTCTTGCCAGACTACAACACTAAGAGAGGTCAATGGCGAAGCGTCTGTAAAAACTGTAAGACCTTCTTGTGGCCGAGATAGCACACGTATTTCACATTGGGGGGACAACACTCTAAGATGCGGAATCATTTGTAGCGTAGGTCCAAATGCTATTTTAAAAGGGCATCTTTCTAACACGACTAGCAAAGTCTCTGAGTTAGTTTTCATCTTCTCCCATACCTCTTGTTTCACTGGTACCCATATTACTGTAGGATTCTCTCCAAAATGTCGACTTACAAACTGAGTAGCTTTAAAGATTAACTGGGCTATTACTGTACTATAAGGTAGATACGCAGTTGAACTTTGATTCGAATACAACCACCAAAGAGGACGAGGTCGTTGCGGGTTACCTTGCCCAACTAGTGCTAATCCTCCAGCAATAGTGATATTAATATACACTTCAATCGGTTGACCTAATATTCTTCTTTTAAGGCCATTGGATTGCATGCTCTGCTCTATTATCTCTAGCGATTTCCTTGCTTCACGCGTAATCATCTTCTTTTCCCATGGCTCTTTGCCTTTGAGGAGCTCATATAAAGGTTTCATAACGTCTGGGGATATTCCCAATATTCCTCTAATCCATTGAATAGCTCCTACAAGCTGCTGTGCTTCATGTAATGTTGAGATTTCCTTCTTGATCGTAATGGGAAGCGGAGTAATAGCTTGTGGCAAGATATTGGTACCTAAATATTGGAGTTTTGTTCCCATCTGAACTTTAGCCTGCTGTATTGTAAATCCGGCCTTTGTTAATACCTCGGTCGTACGGTGATAAAGGTTTTGTAGCTCTTCTCGTTGGGGCATAGCTAGGAGAATATCATCCATATAATGGATAATAAGTCCCTTTTTAAACTCCTGCCTTACTGTCTTTAGGACAGCTCCCACCACTATTTGACAAATTGTCGGCGAGTTTTTCATGCCTTGTGGGAGTACTATCCATTGGAATCGTTGACTGGGTTCCATTAAATTGGTTGATGGTAAGGTAAATGCAAAACGATGTCTGTCCTGTGGTGCGACTGGAATAGAGAAAAAACAATTTGCAATATCTATTACTATTGCTGGCCAATTCTCTGGTATTGCTGAAGGTAGAGGCAATCCAGGTTGTAAAGGTCCCATGTTGATCATTTGTTCGTTTACTTTTCTCAAGTCATGTAATAGTCTAAACTTAGATTTATCCTTTTTCTTTATCACAAAAATGGGTGTATTCCAGGGACTTGTACTCGGTTCTAAATGACCTGCCTTCAACTCTTGATTGATTATTTCTTGGGCAGCTGTTAACTTGTCTTGCGTAAGTGGCCACTGCTCTACCCAAACTGGCTCGTCATTCATCCATTGCAAGGGTATCGCATATGTCAGATCCACCAGGTAGGCAGTGGCCCTTATCCTAAATTTGCCAGACGTATGCCGATTTGTGCTAGCACATCTCTGCCTAGTAAGGTTTCTGCTACAGGGAGTATGCATGGAGTAGTCTTTGCTTCCAGTAAGCCGTTGTCTGGGTCCCATGTTTGTATCTTGAGCGCCATCGCACTTTGTCTCCCATCTGTACTTCCTCCAATACCATCCACTTTCGGTCCGGGTATTGTTGGCCATGTTACAGGCCAGTGGTGTGATGCTATAACAGTAATGTCAGCTCCTGTATCCATTAAGGCTGTTACAATTATGGCAGGGGGGTGCGTTCCTGTACCGCTCATTATAGGGCTAATTTGTATCTTTAATAGAGGCCTATTATGGCATGTTACAGCCAGGGCCACGCCGGGATTGATTCTTGCATTGCTTCTTCTCCTTGAGTTGCTGCCGAGCACACCTGATTGGTCTGAGTTTGAAAGTGTCGTCGCTGGGGGTATTGTTGCTGAGGGTGTCGTTTTGTATTCGGGGAGAGGCCCCCTCGTCCCTCTCCCCGTCTGCCGTTTCCCGCCCTCCTTGGGCAGTTACGTGCGCGATGTCCAGTTTGATTGCAGACCCAGCAGGGTCCCGTAAGGTCACTTCTCTTATCATGGCGAGCATTTTGTGTGTGCTTGCCACACTCCCGCCGAAGGTGGCCTATTTCTCCACAGTTATGACATCGAATCCCTGCTGCAAAGGTTGCTGCTGCTGCACCTTGAGCAATTGCTTGCATGACTGACTGAGGGATTGCTTGTTGCTGTTCTAGAACATACTTAATAAGGGCCCCAATGCCTAACCCTTGTGGGGCTATTCTAAGAATTTCCTTAGTTTGAGGATTGGCCTGCTGTCTGATGCATTCAAGCATGATAGCATTCTTTGCTGTTTCTGGTAGGTTAGCTTCAGCTATGGCCTTCTGTAATCTATCACAGAAGTCTGTAAATGGCTCTGACGTTCCTTGTTGAATCTTTAGCCAGGGGTCAGTGGTTTTAACAAATTTTGCAATATCACTATATGCTTTTCTAGATGCTTCCGTTGTAGCATTAATTTCTCTGGCTCTCAGATTTGCCGCCTGAGTTTGTGGCGTGGACATGTTCGGGTCCTTGCCTGCCAGTCGGTTAAATGTGGAGCGTCGAAGAGGATGTTGATTATCGTTCTGTGCTTGCTGTATTAACTCAAGGAGCCTTGTCTGCCAGGATTCTTTCCACAATAAGGCTAGGGTCGGTGGTAGTATTGTCCGCGACAGCATACGAAGGTCTCCGGGGGTCATGCCCCCTTGATTATGTACCATATCTAATAGCATCTGTGCCTTGGGTGAGTTTGTACCTCCACTTATTATCTCTTCCTTCAATGCTGTAATTGTTTTTACATCAAGTGGGCTCCACTCCGTTCCTCCTCCCGGAACAAATCTGACAGGATATGCTTGTGGTGAGGGTACCTCGGGGAGGGTTAATTGCAAGCCCTCTAAGGTCATATTTTTTGCTATTAATTTCCAATCAGTTAACGGGACCTGTACCCTGGGTTGCTGTTGCGGGCCGTCCAATTTTTTTAATTGCTGCTTTTGAGTGCGCACCTGCTGTTCTATTTCTTTTAATAACTGTAGCACATCTGCAAAGGCTCGCTCCGAATCCTTACTTCCGCTTTTATTTGTTGCAGCCTTGCTTCCGGCTTTTTGCGCACTATCAGCAGGTCTCCAAATATGGTCAAGTCTATCTGCCAGTTGACTCGCCTGATCTGAATCCCATCCCTCCGAGCCTGAGTCACTCCCCTCTGTTTCCTCTAAGATTGGTTCAGGCTTACGCAACTTCTTAAACGATTCGCTTTGCCATTTATGGTCAGGTTTAGCTCCCTTCATTCCTATTGGTTGGTTTAACGGTTTTTGCCTTGTTTGGCTAGATTCGGGTCTAACTGTGGGTTTAGAGTGAGGTACATCCCCCAAGTCGTCCTCCTCATCACTGGAGTCTATCTGTCTCCTTATCACGGCTCCAGGGAGCCAGTCTTCTGGCTCTACCATTTCTCGCACTATCTTCTTTTTCCTTCTTACAGCATTTTCTGGGTTACTTTGCTCAGCCTTTGCTCGCTCTAATTCCTCCCACGGATATTGCGGAGGTGCCGTTGGAGGGGGGCGATTACCGTCTCGTTCAGGTTCTATGTCTGATTCGCCCATACCTACTGGGAAAGCCATCACAGTTTCCTTTTCTAAATCCTCCCGCAGCCCTTTTTTTGAAATATCTATTATTTCTATGCTTTCCTCTGTCTCTGCGCCTTGTGTTTGCTCTGTACCCGTATTAAGTTCGTCTACTTCTCCTTCTTCGGGGTTATTTACATCGACAGTTTCTGTCGCTGCATCAGCCGAATTTAGGAGAAGGTCACGCGCAGCTTTCCACGTTTCTCTCTCCTCCCGTGCCCTGCGTAACATTTGAGTCACGCGACCCCAAGTTTTCAGCTCTGCTGCAGATTGCAGCTCCATGGCTCTTTCCGCCAACGTTCGAGTACATCGACTCCAACTCTCCTCTGATAATATATCACTAGGAGAGTTCACGGCTTCTTCCTTTATCAGCCGTTCAATACACGCCCTTATATCTTTCGGTTTCACAGAAACCTTACTTTCTTGGGCCACCACTGCAAGTACCTTTAGCAGCGTCTCCATCCCGCCCTCTCCGGCGTCCGGCTTTTCTTTTCTGCAAGGTGCGCACCTTGTCCTCCGCGACTGCCTGCAGCCGCCGCTCCACGGATCACGTCGGGGTCACCAATTGTTGCCGCTCATGGTCTGGGCAACAACTTTGTCCTTCTCGTGGAGCACAGGGTAGCCAACCCTGGACCAAAGCAACACTGACACCAATATGAGGATGCTGCAAATGGCGTTTATTCTTGTTGTGCGATGCAATATATATGCTTCTAGCTTTGACCTCATTTCCTCCTGCTTACGTCTATTCGGCTAGGAGGGCCTCTGTCTTTCCGTACATGGCGAGAACTTCCGAGCGCCAAACCCTATCTCCTACAGGGAGCGCCAGCGTTTGTGGGGCTGTGAATGGGGTTGCGTGTGTCCTTGAAGAGCAGCAAGAGCTTTTGGTCCTGGCCCCTTTGGGGTGGGAGGAATCCCTGGACGTTGGCATCTGCTGAACTGGGCTCCGGCTGTACTCAGCGACCCAGGCGGAGAGATTGTATTGGACTTTGGGAGGCTGCCGAAAGAGGGAGCACCAGCGTTTGTGGGGCTGTGAATGGGGTTGCGTGGGTCCTTGAAGAGCAGCAAGAGCTTTTGGTCCTGGCCCCTTTGGGGTGGGAGGAATCCCTCGACGTTCAGAACTGCTGAGCTGGGCTGCAGCTGTACTCGGCAGCCCAGGCGGAGAGCTTGTATTGGACTTTGGGAGGCTGCCGAAAGAGGGAGCGCCATCGTTTGTGGGGCTGTGAATGGGGTTGCGTGGGTCCTTGAAGAGCAGCAAGAGCTTTTGGTCCTGGCACCTTTGGGGTGGGAGGAATGCGTGGATGTTCGCAACTGCTGAGCTGGGCTGCAGCTGTACTCACGGCCCAGGCGGAGAGATTGTATTGGACTTTGGGAGGCTGCAGAAAGAGGGAGCGCCATCGTTTGTGGGGCTGTGAATGGGGTTGCCTGGGTCCTTGAAGAGCAGCAAGAGCTTTTGGTCCTGGCCCCTTTGGGGTGGGAGGAATCCCTGGACGTTCGCAACTGCTGAGCCAGGCTGCGGCTGTACTCAGCGGCCCAGGCCGAGAGCTTGTATTGGACTTTGGGAGGCTGCCGAAAGAGGGAGCGCCAGCGTTTGTGGGGCTGTGAATGGGGTTGCGTGGGTCCTTGAAGAGCAGCAAGAGCTTTTGGTCCTGGCACCTTTGGGGTGGGAGGAATCCCTGGACGTTGGCAACTGCTGAGCTGGGCTGCGGCTGTACTCAGCGGCCCAGGCCGAGAGATTGTATTGGACTTTGGGAGGCTGCAGAAAGAGGGAGCGCCATCGTTTGTGGGGCTGTGAATGGGGTTGCGTGGGTCCTTGAAGAGCAGCAAGAGCTTTTGGTCCTGGCACCTTTGGGGTGGGAGGAATCCCTGGACGTTGGCAACTGCTGAGCTGGGCTGCGGCTCTACTCAGCGGCCCAGGCCGAGAGATTGTATTGGACTTTGGGAGGCTGCAGAAAGAGGGAGCGCCAGCATTTGTGGGGCTGTGAATGGGGTTGCCTGGGTCCTTGAAGAGCAGCAAGAGCTTTTGGTCCTGGCACCTTTTGGGTGGGAGGAATCCCTGGACGTTGGCAACTGCTGAGCTGGGCTGCGGCTCTACTCAGCGGCCCAGTGAGAGAGCTTGTATTGGAGTTTGGGAGGCTGCCGAAAGAGGGAGCGCCAGCATTTGTGGGGCTGTGAATGGGGTTGCCTGGGTCCTTGAAGAGCAGCAAGAGCTTTTGGTCCTGGCACCTTTGGGGTGGGAGGAATCCCTGGACGTTGGCAACTGCTGAGCCAGGCTCCGGCTGTACTCAGCGGCCCAGGCCGAGAGATTGTATTGGACTTTGGGAGGCTGCCGAAAGAGGGAGCGCCAGCGTTTGTGGGGCTGTGAATGGGGTTGCCTGGGTCCTTGAAGAGCAGCAAGAGCTTTTGGTCCTGGCACCTTTGGGGTGGGAGGAATCCCTGGACGTTGGCAACTGCTGAGCTGGGCTGCGGCTGTACTCAGCGGCCCAGGCCGAGAGATTGTATTGGACTTTGGGAGGCTGCCGAAAGAGGGAGCGCCAGCGTTTGTGGGGCTGTGAATGGGGTTGCGTGGGTCCTTGAAGAGCAGCAAGAGCTTTTGGTCCTGGCACCTTTGGGGTGGGAGGAATGCCTGGACGTTGGCAACTGCTGAGCCAGGCTGCGGCTGTACTCAGCGGCCCAGGCCGAGAGATTGTATTGGACTTTGGGAGGCTGCCGAAAGAGGGAGCGCCAGCGTTTGTGGGGCTGTGAATGGGGTTGCGTGGGTCCTTGAAGAGCAGCAAGAGCTTTTGGTCCTGGCACCTTTTGGGTGGGAGGAATCCCTGGACGTTCGCAACTGCTGAGCCTGGCTGCGGCTGTACTCAGCGGCCCAGGCCGAGAGATTGTATTGGACTTTGGGAGGCTGCCGAAAGAGGGAGCGCCAGCGTTTGTGGGGCTGTGAATGGGGTTGCGTGGGTCCTTGAAGAGCAGCAAGAGCTTTTGGTCCTGGCACCTTTGGGGTGGGAGGAATCCCTGGACGTTCGCAACTGCTGAGCTGGGCTCCGGCTGTACTCAGCGGCCCAGGCCGAGAGATTGTATTGGACTTTGGGAGGCTGCCGAAAGAGGGAGCGCCATCGTTTGTGGGGCTGTGAATGGGGTTGCGTGGGTCCTTGAAGAGCAGCAAGAGCTTTTGGTCCTGGCACCTTTGGGGTGGGAGGAATCCCTGGACGTTGGCAACTGCTGCGCCAGGCTCCGGCTGTACTCAGCGGCCCAGGCGGAGAGATTGTATTGGACTTTGGGAGGCTGCCGAAAGAGGGAGCGCCAGCGTTTGTGGGGCTGTGAATGGGGTTGCCTGGGTCCTTGAAGAGCAGCAAGAGCTTTTGGTGCTGGCACCTTTGGGGTGGGAGGAATGCCTGGACGTTGGCAACTGCTGAGCTGGGCTGCAGCTGTACTCAGCGGCCCAGGCCGAGAGATTGTATTGGACTTTGGGAGGCTGCAGAAAGAGGGAGCGCCAGCGTTTGTGGGGCTGTGAATGGGGTTGCGTGGGTCCTTGAAGAGCAGCAAGAGCTTTTGGTCCTGGCACCTTTGGGGTGGGAGGAATCCCTGGACGTTCACAACTGCTGAGCCAGGCTGCGGCTGTACTCAGCGGCCCAGGCCGAGAGATTGTATTGGACTTTGGGAGGCTGCCGAAAGAGGGAGCGCCAGCGTTTGTGGGGCTGTGAATGGGGTTGCCTGGGTCCTTGAAGAGCAGCAAGAGCTTTTGGTCCTGGCACCTTTGGGGTGGGAGGAATCCCTGGACGTTGGCAACTGCTGAGCTGGGCTGCGGCTGTACTCAGCGGCCCAGGCCGAGAGATTGTATTGGACTTTGGGAGGCTGCCGAAAGAGGGAGCGCCAGCGTTTGTGGGGCTGTGAATGGGGTTGCGTGGGTCCTTGAAGAGCAGCAAGAGCTTTTGGTCCTGGCACCTTTGGGGTGGGAGGAATCCCTAGACGGTGGCAACTGCTGAGCCAGGCTGCGGCTGTACTCAGCGGCCCAGGCCGAGAGATTGTATTGGACTTTGGGAGGCTGCCGAAAGAGGGAGCGCCAGCGTTTGTGGGGCTGTGAATGGGGTTGCGTGGGTCCTTGAAGAGCAGCAAGAGCTTTTGGTCCTGGCACCTTTTGGGTGGGAGGAATCCCTGGATGTTCGCAACTGCTGAGCTGGGCTGCGGCTGTACTCAGCGGCCCAGGCCGAGAGATTGTATTGGACTTTGGGAGGCTGCCGAAAGAGGGAGCGCCAGCGTTTGTGGGGCTGTGAATGGGGTTGCGTGGGTCCTTGAAGAGCAGCAAGAGCTTTTGGTCCTGGCACCTTTGGGGTGGGAGGAATCCCTAGACGTTCGCAAGTGCTGAGTTGGGCTCCGGCTGTACTCAGCGGCCCAGGCCGAGAGATTGTATTGGACTTTGGGAGGCTGCCGAAAGAGGGAGCGCCAGCGTTTGTGGGGCTGTGAATGGGGTTGCGTGGGTCCTTGAAGAGCAGCAAGAGCTTTTGGTCCTGGCACCTTTGGGGTGGGAGGAATCCCTGGACATTTGCAACTGCTGAGCTGGGCTGCGGCTGTACTCAGCGGCCCAGGCCGAGAGATTGTATTGGACTTTGGGAGGCTGCCGAAAGAGGGAGCGCCAGCGTTTGTGGGGCTGTGAATGGGGTTGCCTGGGTCCTTGAAGAGCAGCAAGAGCTTTTGGTGCTGGCACCTTTGGGGTGGGAGGAATGCCTGGACGTTGGCAACTGCTGAGCTGGGCTGCAGCTGTACTCAGCGGCCCAGGCCGAGAGATTGTATTGGACTTTGGGAGGCTGCCGAAAGAGGGAGCGCCAGCGTTTGTGGGGCTGTGAATGGGGTTGCGTGGGTCCTTGAAGAGCAGCAAGAGCTTTTGGTCCTGGCACCTTTGGGGTGGGAGGAATCCCTGGACGTTCGCAACTGCTGAGCCAGGCTGCGGCTGTACTCAGCGGCCCAGGCCGAGAGATTGTATTGGACTTTGGGAGGCTGCCGAAAGAGGGAGCGCCAGCGTTTGTGGGGCTGTGAATGGGGTTGCGTGGGTCCTTGAAGAGCAGCAAGAGCTTTTGGTCCTGGCACCTTTGGGGTGGGAGGAATCCCTAGACGTTGGCAACTGCTGAGCCAGGCTGCGGCTGTACTCAGCGGCCCAGGCCGAGAGATTGTATTGGACTTTGGGAGGCTGCCGAAAGAGGGAGCGCCAGCGTTTGTGGGGCTGTGAATGGGGTTGCGTGGGTCCTTGAAGAGCAGCAAGAGCTTTTGGTCCTGGCACCTTTGGGGTGGGAGGAATCCCTGGACGTTCGCAACTGCTGAGCCAGGCTGCGGCTGTACTCAGCGGCCCAGGCCGAGAGATTGTATTGGACTTTGGGAGGCTGCCGAAAGAGGGAGCGCCATCGTTTGTGGGGCTGTGAATGGGGTTGCGTGGGTCCTTGAAGAGCAGCAAGAGCTTTTGGTCCTGGCACCTTTGGGGTGGGAGGAATCCCTGGACGTTGGCAACTGCTGCGCCAGGCTCCGGCTGTACTCAGCGGCCCAGGCGGAGAGATTGTATTGGACTTTGGGAGGCTGCCGAAAGAGGGAGCGCCAGCGTTTGTGGGGCTGTGAATGGGGTTGCCTGGGTCCTTGAAGAGCAGCAAGAGCTTTTGGTCCTGGCACCTTTGGGGTGGGAGGAATCCCTAGACGGTGGCAACTGCTGAGCTGCGCTGCGGCTGTACTCAGCGGCCCAGGCCGAGAGATTGTATTGGACTTTGGGAGGCTGCCGAAAGAGGGAGCGCCAGCGTTTGTGGGGCTGTGAATGGGGTTGCGTGGGTCCTTGAAGAGCAGCAAGAGCTTTTGGTCCTGGCACCTTTGGGGTGGGAGGAATCCCTGGACGTTCGCAACTGCTGAGCCAGGCTGCGGCTGTACTCAGCGGCCCAGGCCGAGAGATTGTATTGGACTTTGGGAGGCTGCCGAAAGAGGGAGCGCCAGCGTTTGTGGGGCTGTGAATGGGGTTGCCTGGGTCCTTGAAGAGCAGCAAGAGCTTTTGGTCCTGGCACCTTTGGGGTGGGAGGAATCCCTGGACGTTCGCAACTGCTGAGCTGGGCTGCGGCTGTACTCAGCGGCCCAGGCCGAGAGATTGTATTGGACTTTGGGAGGCTGCCGAAAGAGGGAGCGCCAGCGTTTGTGGGGCTGTGAATGGGGTTGCGTGGGTCCTTGAAGAGCAGCAAGAGCTTTTGGTCCTGGCACCTTTGGGGTGGGAGGAATGCTGGACGTTGGCAACTGCTGAGCCAGGCTGCCGCTGTACTCAGCGGCCCAGGCGGAGAGATTGTATTGGACTTTGGGAGGCTGCCGAAAGAGGGAGCGCCAGCGTTTGTGGGGCTGTGAATGGGGTTGCGTGGGTCCTTGAAGAGCAGCAAGAGCTTTTGGTCCTGGCACCTTTTGGGTGGGAGGAATCCCTGGACGTTCGCAACTGCTGAGCCAGGCTGCGGCTGTACTCAGCGGCCCAGGCCGAGAGATTGTATTGGACTTTGGGAGGCTGCCGAAAGAGGGAGCGCCAGCGTTTGTGGGGCTGTGAATGGGGTTGCGTGGGTCCTTGAAGAGCAGCAAGAGCTTTTGGTCCTGGCACCTTTGGGGTGGGAGGAATCCCTAGACGTTCGCAACTGCTGAGTTGGGCTCCGGCTGTACTCAGCGGCCCAGGCCGAGAGATTGTATTGGACTTTGGGAGGCTGCCGAAAGAGGGAGCGCCAGCGTTTGTGGGGCTGTGAATGGGGTTGCGTGGGTCCTTGAAGAGCAGCAAGAGCTTTTGGTCCTGGCACCTTTGGGGTGGGAGGAATCCCTGGACGTTGGCAACTGCTGAGCCAGGCTCCGGCTGTACTCAGCGGCCCAGGCCGAGAGATTGTATTGGACTTTGGGAGGCTGCCGAAAGAGGGAGCGCCAGCGTTTGTGGGGCTGTGAATGGGGTTGCCTGGGTCCTTGAAGAGCAGCAAGAGCTTTTGGTCCTGGCACCTTTGGGGTGGGAGGAATCCCTAGACGGTGGCAACTGCTGAGCTGGGCTGCGGCTGTACTCAGCGGCCCAGGCCGAGAGATTGTATTGGACTTTGGGAGGCTGCCGAAAGAGGGAGCGCCAGCGTTTGTGGGGCTGTGAATGGGGTTGCGTGGGTCCTTGAAGAGCAGCAAGAGCTTTTGGTCCTGGCACCTTTGGGGTGGGAGGAATCCCTGGACGTTCGCAACTGCTGAGCCAGGCTGCGGCTGTACTCAGCGGCCCAGGCCGAGAGATTGTATTGGACTTTGGGAGGCTGCCGAAAGAGGGAGCGCCAGCGTTTGTGGGGCTGTGAATGGGGTTGCGTGGGTCCTTGAAGAGCAGCAAGAGCTTTTGGTCCTGGCACCTTTGGGGTGGGAGGAATGCCTGGACGTTGGCAACTGCTGAGCTGGGCTGCGGCTGTACTCAGCGGCCCAGGCCGAGAGATTGTATTGGACTTTGGGAGGCTGCCGAAAGAGGGAGCGCCAGCGTTTGTGGGGCTGTGAATGGGGTTGCGTGGGTCCTTGAAGAGCAGCAAGAGCTTTTGGTCCTGGCACCTTTGGGGTGGGAGGAATCCCTGGACGTTCGCAACTGCTGAGCCAGGCTGCGGCTGTACTCAGCGGCCCAGGCCGAGAGATTGTATTGGACTTTGGGAGGCTGCCGAAAGAGGGAGCGCCATCGTTTGTGGGGCTGTGAATGGGGTTGCGTGGGTCCTTGAAGAGCAGCAAGAGCTTTTGGTCCTGGCACCTTTGGGGTGGGAGGAATGCCTGGACGTTGGCAACTGCTGAGCCAGGCTGCGGCTGTACTCAGCGGCCCAGGCCGAGAGATTGTATTGGACTTTGGGAGGCTGCCGAAAGAGGGAGCGCCAGCGTTTGTGGGGCTGTGAATGGGGTTGCGTGGGTCCTTGAAGAGCAGCAAGAGCTTTTGGTCCTGGCACCTTTTGGGTGGGAGGAATCCCTGGACGTTTGAATCTGCTGAGCCTGGCTGCGGCTGTACTCAGCGGCCCAGGCCGAGAGATTGTATTGGACTTTGGGAGGCTGCCGAAAGAGGGAGCGCCAGCGTTTGTGGGGCTGTGAATGGGGTTGCGTGGGTCCTTGAAGAGCAGCAAGAGCTTTTGGTCCTGGCACCTTTGGGGTGGGAGGAATCCCTGGACGTTCTCAACTGCTGAGCCAGGCTGCGGCTGTACTCAGCGGCCCAGGCCGAGAGATTGTATTGGACTTTGGGAGGCTGCCGAAAGAGGGAGCGCCAGCGTTTGTGGGGCTGTGAATGGGGTTGCGTGGGTCCTTGAAGAGCAGCAAGAGCTTTTGGTCCTGGCACCTTTTGGGTGGGAGGAATCCCTGGACGTTCGCAACTGCTGAGCCTGGCTGCGGCTGTACTCAGCGGCCCAGGCCGAGAGATTGTATTGGACTTTGGGAGGCTGCCGAAAGAGGGAGCGCCAGCGTTTGTGGGGCTGTGAATGGGGTTGCGTGGGTCCTTGAAGAGCAGCAAGAGCTTTTGGTCCTGGCACCTTTGGGGTGGGAGGAATCTCTGGACGTTCGCAGCTGCTGAGTTGGGCTCCGGCTGTACTCAGCGGCCCAGGCCGAGAGAAAGTATTGGTCTTTGGGAGGCTGCCGAAAGAGGGAGCGCCATCGTTTGTGGGGCTGTGAATGGGGTTGCGTGGGTCCTTGAAGAGCAGCAAGAGCTTTTGGTCCTGGCACCTTTGGGGTGGGAGGAATCCCTGGACGTTGGCAACTGCTGAGCCTGGCTGCGGCTGTACTCAGCGGCCCAGGCCGAGAGATTGTATTGGACTTTGGGAGGCTGCCGAAAGAGGGAGCGCCAGCGTTTGTGGGGCTGTGAATGGGGTTGCGTGGGTCCTTGAAGAGCAGCAAGAGCTTTTGGTCCTGGCCCCTTTGGGGTGGGAGGAATCCCTGGACGTTTGAAACTGCTGAGCCTGGCTGCGGCTGTACTCATCGGCCCAGGCGGAGAGATTGTATTGGACTTTGGGAGGCTGCCGAAAGAGGGAGCGCCATCGTTTGTGGGGCTGTGAATGGGGTTGCGTGGGTCCTTGAAGAGCAGCAAGAGCTTTTGGTGCTGGCCCCTTTGGGGTGGGAGGAATCCCTGGACGTTCGCAGCTGCTGAGCTGGGCTCCGGCTGTACTCAATGGCCCAGGCCGAGAGATTGTATTGGACTTTGGGAGGCTGCCGAAAGAGGGAGCGCCATCGTTTGTGGGGCTGTGAATGGGGTTGCGTGGGTCCTTGAAGAGCAGCAAGAGCTTTTGGTCCTGGCACCTTTGGGGTGGGAGGAATCCCTGGACGTTGGAAACTGCTGAGCCTGGCTGCGGCTGTACTCAGCGGCCCAGGCCGAGAGATTGTATTGGACTTTGGGAGGCTGCCGAAAGAGGGAGCGCCAGCGTTTGTGGGGCTGTGAATGGGGTTGCGTGGGTCCTTGAAGAGCAGCAAGAGCTTTTGGTCCTGGCCCCTTTGGGGTGGGAGGAATGCCTGGACGTTCGCAACTGGTGAGCTGGCCTGCGGCTGTACTCATCGGCCCAGGCCAAGAGATTGTATTGGACTTTGGGAGGCTGCAGAAAGAGGGAGTGTTGCCGCTCATGGTCTGGGCAACAACTTCGTCCTTCTCGTGGAGTACAGGGTAGCCAACCCTGGACCAAAGCAACACTGACACCAATATGAGGATGCTGCAAATGGCGTTTATTCTTGTTGTGCAATACAATATATATGCCTCTAGGTTTGACCTCATTTCCGCCTGCTTACGTCTATTCGGCTAGGAGGGCCTCTGTCTTTCCGTACATCGCGAGATCTTCCGAGCGCCCAACCCTATCTCCTACATTTCCCCCTCCCCTTGCTATAAAAGCTCATCTTGTTGCATAAGCTGTTGATATGAAATATGTGCATAAAAGCTATGAGTTGTTTTTTGAATTTTCCGCCTAAGCAATGCAGGAATTAAGAAGCATGTTACAAAAAGCACTATGGCACCGCCTACTAATATTAAAACGAGCCATTTCCAATTAAACCAGCTTAAGATCCATCCCCATACACTATTAGCTAAATTAGTTATCCATGTCCAATCTCCATTGCGAACTGTCATTGTGGTTACTAAGCCATCTCCTATTTTCCGTATAATGTCGCCACGACGCGTAATATCATCATAATCACCATTGATCAAACAACAAAATGTCAAATTTTTGTATTTTTGATTCTTGCAGCCTCCATCAACGACTATCTGAAAAAGAACTTCAATCGCATCATGATGCGCCTTCAAAATGCGCTGGAGCTCATTGAATGTCTGTCCCAGCTCCTGTGTGAGAGACTGAAATTGTTTGTTAGTGGTTATGATATCACAAGCAAGGGTAAATAAGGCCAAGGAGTTCCTTTGAACTCCCACTCCTGGTGTGACTGCTAGCATTAATACATTACCCACGGTAAGAGGAAATTGTGGGATCAGATTCCTTTCATAGGTTTTGCATTCTTCTGGCTCATATATTTTATCATCATATGTACTAAAGCGTAGGTTATCTATGTTTTCTAAAGAGCGTTTGTTGCGGGACATTCTATTACGGGCAGCCAGTGCAAGTGGTTTCAATATACCTAAAAAGCAGATACCATATTCCGTATCTTGATGAATACAAGTATACGCTGAGTCTCCACAAAGGAGGACTACCGGGAATCTTAGACATAGCTCAAAATCATTAGGACTCTTGTCTGAAAAGGAAAACGGTGCGAAAACGTCTAAAGTAACATTAGTCAGGTTTTTTGCAAATCCAATAAGTCGCTCCTCAGCTGTCGTGGGTTTACGATCAAAAACAGTACTAGCGTTTAAGTTACTAATTCCTTTGTTCCTTGTGTTGATGTATATGGGGATGGGGCTATTTCCTTTTGTGTCATTTGTTGGGAAGATTACTTCAAGGGGTAGGACTGGTGTCAAGTAAGGGGACGCTTCTAGGGGAATTTGTGATTTTTGCCATTCCGCTGCAAATAAAATACTAATCCCTTCAGTATAAGTTATCTGCAGATGTTTAGAGTGATTATACTTCTCTAAAAAACCTTCTTCTTGGATAACATATGTGCTACGATTTAATGCCCAAGTCTCTGGCCCTTCGGGTCCTCTCGTTTCGGGCACCTTCCATTTACGCTGTCCCATGGTACAATTGATATATCCAGGGCCGCTCAAGTCAAAGTCATCGAAATCTGGATTGCACTTGCTTCCGTTGTGATAACAGCAGGGTTTATTACAACGGTCATCGTAATAGTTTATGTTTGTAGCCCCCTCACATGACCAATTAGCGTATTTGTCATTGGAACAGGGTATGGGCTTTTCCCATTCTATACTTGTATAGTTAAACCGAATTAGTGAGCAATTAAATTCAATTTGTGGACTTTTGAATCGGGCATCTGTATAATTACCACTCGATTTGAAAGCACTGTAATGGCTTTCAATCCAAAAATGACTGTGATTGTCGGTTCTGCTTACCGTAAAACCTATAAAGGCATAACAATGAGTGGGATCCATATCATCCAGGATTCCTAATGGTAAACAAATTTCTGATGCATTACGTACTTTGGCCCATTCGTACCAATAAGATTTTCCTTCTATTGTAGGGATGATTACCAACAGACAAGTAGCTATTAATACATCTTCCATACACTTGAAGTGCTTAAATTTCCGTCCTTTCTTGCTTCGCTCCCATCGTCTTCCTGTTGTAGTCATCTGATCGTCAAGCTTTCTTCTTTCCTGTAAAGGTATTCTCATCACATACGTTAATTGATTTGGTTAATCTTATATTTTATCTGTATTTTCTTCGTTACAGCTTATTTCTGGTCGTACCCATCGTAATGGTACCCATCTTATTGTTCCTTGACTATTCTTTATAGCAGCGTACCCACGTCCCTGTAAGATTAATTCCCATCCTGTTTCCCAGTTCTGTAGGTTTGGAAATTTTACTCTCACTGCGGGACCTTCTTCCAATGCTTTACTTGACCAGTGTTTTTGGACAGGTGTTAATTGTTCATCACCTCGTATAAAATGATTTAAAGCTAAAAGAGCACGATTTAATAAAATATTTTGCATATTTGCTGGTATAGCTGTGGAAGGTATAATATACCCTTCCCCCTCCCCAAGGGTTTGAATTTTGTCCTTTAATGTACGGTTAGCCCGTTCAACGATACTTTGTCCTTGACTATTGTACGGAATACCATGGATTAAGGTAATGTGCCAACGTGCTGCCCAGGCATGCGTTGACTGAGCTATAAAGCAAGGTCCGTTATCAGTTTTAATTTGTTTAGGCCGGCCAAGCCATGCCATTACTGTTGTCCAGTGTTGTTGGATTGCCTTTGCTGATGTTTTCTTGTGTATAGTGGCCATTATAATTCCACTATATGTGTCTACAGTTACAGCGAGCCACGGATTAGGTTTAAATTTTTCAAAGAAAGTGAAATCTGTCTGCCATATCCCATTGGCCTCAAGACCTCTGGGATTGACTCCTGTTTGTGCTAAAGTAGATTTTTGGCAATAGGGACAAGTAGACACCACATCTTTTGCTTGACTAATTGGTATGCCGCAGCTTCGAGCAAGTGCTTTAGGTCCAATATGCAAGTGAGTATGCAATTCACGAGCTTGACTTAACGTCCAAACTGCCCTTGCTGCTTCATCCGCTTTGCGGTTACCCCTTTGGTAGAACCCATCATATTGAACATGGCTATTGACATGTATAATTGACGCTGTACCAGAGCGTTGTTGTAAAGCGTCTTCTAAATACACGGCTAGTTCTGTACCCGCCCAACCAGGAATTTTCATTTTTTGCAATAAACTATAAACAAACATTGAGTCCGTAACTATATTAATGTGTGAGTCAGGTTTTAATCGGAGAGCATTTGCCACTGCTATGGCTTCAAGCACTTGTACACTGCAATCTGGAGTGTGTATCGTGATCTTCTGCCATGCGCCGTCGTCTTGCCAGACTACAACACTAAGAGAGGTCAATGGCGAAGCGTCTGTAAAAACTGTAAGACCTTCTTGTGGCCGAGATAGCACACGTATTTCACATTGGGGGGACAACACTCTAAGATGCGGAATCATTTGTAGCGTAGGTCCAAATGCTATTTTAAAAGGGCATCTTTCTAACACGACTAGCAAAGTCTCTGAGTTAGTTTTCATCTTCTCCCATACCTCTTGTTTCACTGGTACCCATATTACTGTAGGATTCTCTCCAAAATGTCGACTTACAAACTGAGTAGCTTTAAAGATTAACTGGGCTATTACTGTACTATAAGGTAGATACGCAGTTGAACTTTGATTCGAATACAACCACCAAAGAGGACGAGGTCGTTGCGGGTTACCTTGCCCAACTAGTGCTAATCCTCCAGCAATAGTGATATTAATATACACTTCAATCGGTTGACCTAATATTCTTCTTTTAAGGCCATTGGATTGCATGCTCTGCTCTATTATCTCTAGCGATTTCCTTGCTTCACGCGTAATCATCTTCTTTTCCCATGGCTCTTTGCCTTTGAGGAGCTCATATAAAGGTTTCATAACGTCTGGGGATATTCCCAATATTCCTCTAATCCATTGAATAGCTCCTACAAGCTGCTGTGCTTCATGTAATGTTGAGATTTCCTTCTTGATCGTAATGGGAAGCGGAGTAATAGCTTGTGGCAAGATATTGGTACCTAAATATTGGAGTTTTGTTCCCATCTGAACTTTAGCCTGCTGTATTGTAAATCCGGCCTTTGTTAATACCTCGGTCGTACGGTGATAAAGGTTTTGTAGCTCTTCTCGTTGGGGCATAGCTAGGAGAATATCATCCATATAATGGATAATAAGTCCCTTTTTAAACTCCTGCCTTACTGTCTTTAGGACAGCTCCCACCACTATTTGACAAATTGTCGGCGAGTTTTTCATGCCTTGTGGGAGTACTATCCATTGGAATCGTTGACTGGGTTCCATTAAATTGGTTGATGGTAAGGTAAATGCAAAACGATGTCTGTCCTGTGGTGCGACTGGAATAGAGAAAAAACAATTTGCAATATCTATTACTATTGCTGGCCAATTCTCTGGTATTGCTGAAGGTAGAGGCAATCCAGGTTGTAAAGGTCCCATGTTGATCATTTGTTCGTTTACTTTTCTCAAGTCATGTAATAGTCTAAACTTAGATTTATCCTTTTTCTTTATCACAAAAATGGGTGTATTCCAGGGACTTGTACTCGGTTCTAAATGACCTGCCTTCAACTCTTGATTGATTATTTCTTGGGCAGCTGTTAACTTGTCTTGCGTAAGTGGCCACTGCTCTACCCAAACTGGCTCGTCATTCATCCATTGCAAGGGTATCGCATATGTCAGATCCACCAGGTAGGCAGTGGCCCTTATCCTAAATTTGCCAGACGTATGCCGATTTGTGCTAGCACATCTCTGCCTAGTAAGGTTTCTGCTACAGGGAGTATGCATGGAGTAGTCTTTGCTTCCAGTAAGCCGTTGTCTGGGTCCCATGTTTGTATCTTGAGCGCCATCGCACTTTGTCTCCCATCTGTACTTCCTCCAATACCATCCACTTTCGGTCCGGGTATTGTTGGCCATGTTACAGGCCAGTGGTGTGATGCTATAACAGTAATGTCAGCTCCTGTATCCATTAAGGCTGTTACAATTATGGCAGGGGGTGCGTACCTGTACCGCTCATTATAGGGCTAATTTGTATCTTTAATAGAGGCCTATTATGGCATGTTACAGCCAGGGCCACGCCGGGATTGATTCTTGCATTGCTTCTTCTCCTTGAGTTGCTGCCGAGCACACCTGATTGGTCTGAGTTTGAAAGTGTCGTCGCTGGGGGTATTGTTGCTGAGGGTGTCGTTTTGTATTCGGGGAGAGGCCCCCTCGTCCCTCTCCCCGTCTGCCGTTTCCCGCCCTCCTTGGGCAGTTACGTGCGCGATGTCCAGTTTGATTGCAGACCCAGCAGGGTCCCGTAAGGTCACTTCTCTTATCATGGCGAGCATTTTGTGTGTGCTTGCCACACTCCCGCCGAAGGTGGCCTATTTCTCCACAGTTATGACATCGAATCCCTGCTGCAAAGGTTGCTGCTGCTGCACCTTGAGCAATTGCTTGCATGACTGACTGAGGGATTGCTTGTTGCTGTTCTAGAACATACTTAATAAGGGCCCCAATGCCTAACCCTTGTGGGGCTATTCTAAGAATTTCCTTAGTTTGAGGATTGGCCTGCTGTCTGATGCATTCAAGCATGATAGCATTCTTTGCTGTTTCTGGTAGGTTAGCTTCAGCTATGGCCTTCTGTAATCTATCACAGAAGTCTGTAAATGGCTCTGACGTTCCTTGTTGAATCTTTAGCCAGGGGTCAGTGGTTTTAACAAATTTTGCAATATCACTATATGCTTTTCTAGATGCTTCCGTTGTAGCATTAATTTCTCTGGCTCTCAGATTTGCCGCCTGAGTTTGTGGCGTGGACATGTTCGGGTCCTTGCCTGCCAGTCGGTTAAATGTGGAGCGTCGAAGAGGATGTTGATTATCGTTCTGTGCTTGCTGTATTAACTCAAGGAGCCTTGTCTGCCAGGATTCTTTCCACAATAAGGCTAGGGTCGGTGGTAGTATTGTCCGCGACAGCATACGAAGGTCTCCGGGGGTCATGCCCCCTTGATTATGTACCATATCTAATAGCATCTGTGCCTTGGGTGAGTTTGTACCTCCACTTATTATCTCTTCCTTCAATGCTGTAATTGTTTTTACATCAAGTGGGCTCCACTCCGTTCCTCCTCCCGGAACAAATCTGACAGGATATGCTTGTGGTGAGGGTACCTCGGGGAGGGTTAATTGCAAGCCCTCTAAGGTCATATTTTTTGCTATTAATTTCCAATCAGTTAACGGGACCTGTACCCTGGGTTGCTGTTGCGGGCCGTCCAATTTTTTTAATTGCTGCTTTTGAGTGCGCACCTGCTGTTCTATTTCTTTTAATAACTGTAGCACATCTGCAAAGGCTCGCTCCGAATCCTTACTTCCGCTTTTATTTGTTGCAGCCTTGCTTCCGGCTTTTTGCGCACTATCAGCAGGTCTCCAAATATGGTCAAGTCTATCTGCCAGTTGACTCGCCTGATCTGAATCCCATCCCTCCGAGCCTGAGTCACTCCCCTCTGTTTCCTCTAAGATTGGTTCAGGCTTACGCAACTTCTTAAACGATTCGCTTTGCCATTTATGGTCAGGTTTAGCTCCCTTCATTCCTATTGGTTGGTTTAACGGTTTTTGCCTTGTTTGGCTAGATTCGGGTCTAACTGTGGGTTTAGAGTGAGGTACATCCCCCAAGTCGTCCTCCTCATCACTGGAGTCTATCTGTCTCCTTATCACGGCTCCAGGGAGCCAGTCTTCTGGCTCTACCATTTCTCGCACTATCTTCTTTTTCCTTCTTACAGCATTTTCTGGGTTACTTTGCTCAGCCTTTGCTCGCTCTAATTCCTCCCACGGATATTGCGGAGGTGCCGTTGGAGGGGCGATTACCGTCTCGTTCAGGTTCTATGTCTGATTCGCCCATACCTACTGGGAAAGCCATCACAGTTTCCTTTTCTAAATCCTCCCGCAGCCCTTTTTTTGAAATATCTATTATTTCTATGCTTTCCTCTGTCTCTGCGCCTTGTGTTTGCTCTGTACCCGTATTAAGTTCGTCTACTTCTCCTTCTTCGGGGTTATTTACATCGACAGTTTCTGTCGCTGCATCAGCCGAATTTAGGAGAAGGTCACGCGCAGCTTTCCACGTTTCTCTCTCCTCCCGTGCCCTGCGTAACATTTGAGTCACGCGACCCCAAGTTTTCAGCTCTGCTGCAGATTGCAGCTCCATGGCTCTTTCCGCCAACGTTCGAGTACATCGACTCCAACTCTCCTCTGATAATATATCACTAGGAGAGTTCACGGCTTCTTCCTTTATCAGCCGTTCAATACACGCCCTTATATCTTTCGGTTTCACAGAAACCTTACTTTCTTGGGCCACCACTGCAAGTACCTTTAGCAGCGTCTCCATCCCGCCCTCTCCGGCGTCCGGCTTTTCTTTTCTGCAAGGTGCGCACCTTGTCCTCCGCGACTGCCTGCAGCCGCCGCTCCACGGATCACGTCGGGGTCACCAATTGTTGCCGCTCATGGTCTGGGCAACAACTTTGTCCTTCTCGTGGAGCACAGGGTAGCCAACCCTGGACCAAAGCAACACTGACACCAATATGAGGATGCTGCAAATGGCGTTTATTCTTGTTGTGCGATGCAATATATATGCTTCTAGCTTTGACCTCATTTCCTCCTGCTTACGTCTATTCGGCTAGGAGGGCCTCTGTCTTTCCGTACATGGCGAGAACTTCCGAGCGCCAAACCCTATCTCCTACAGGGAGCGCCAGCGTTTGTGGGGCTGTGAATGGGGTTGCGTGGGTCCTTGAAGAGCAGCAAGAGCTTTTGGTCCTGGCACCTTTGGGGTGGGAGGAATCCCTGGACATTCGCAACTGCTGAGCTGGGCTGCGGCTGTACTCAGCGGCCCAGGCCGAGAGATTGTATTGGACTTTGGGAGGCTGCCGAAAGAGGGAGCGCCAGCGTTTGTGGGGCTGTGAATGGGGTTGCGTGGGTCCTTGAAGAGCAGCAAGAGCTTTTGGTCCTGGCACCTTTGGGGTGGGAGGAATCCCTGGATGTTCGCAACTGCTGAGCTGGGCTGCGGCTGTACTCAGCGGCCCAGGCCGAGAGATTGTATTGGACTTTGGGAGGCTGCCGAAAGAGGGAGCGCCAGCATTTGTGGGGCTGTGAATGGGGTTGCGTGGGTCCTTGAAGAGCAGCAAGAGCTTTTGGTCCTGGCCCCTTTTGGGTGGGAGGAATCCCTGGATGTTCGCAACTGCTGAGCTGGGCTGCGGCTGTACTCAGCGGCCCAGGCCGAGAGATTGTATTGGACTTTGGGAGGCTGCCGAAAGAGGGAGCGCCATCATTTGTCGGCCTGTGAATGGGGTTGCCTGGGTCCTTGAAGAGCAGCAAGAGCTTTTGGTCCTGGCACCTTTGGGGTGGGAGGAATCCCTGGACGTTCGCAACTGCTGAGCTGGGCTGCGGCTGTACTCAGCGGCCCAGGCCGAGAGATTGTATTGGACTTTGGGAGGCTGCCGAAAGAGGGAGCGCCAGCGTTTGTGGGGCTGTGAATGGGGTTGCGTGGGTCCTTGAAGAGCAGCAAGAGCTTTTGGTCCTGGCACCTTTGGGGTGGGAGGAATCCCTGGACATTCGCAACTGCTGAGCTGGGCTGCGGCTGTACTCAGCGGCCCAGGCCGAGAGATTGTATTGGACTTTGGGAGGCTGCCGAAAGAGGGAGCGCCAGCGTTTGTGGGGCTGTGAATGGGGTTGCGTGGGTCCTTGAAGAGCAGCAAGAGCTTTTGGTCCTGGCACCTTTGGGGTGGGAGGAATCCCTAGACGGTGGCAACTGCTGAGCTGCGCTGCGGCTGTACTCAGCGGCCCAGGCCTAGAGATTGTATTGGACTTTGGGAGGCTGCCGAAAGAGGGAGCGCCAGCATTTGTGGGGCTGTGAATGGGGTTGCCTGGGTCCTTGAAGAGCAGCAAGAGCTTTTGGTCCTGGCACCTTTGGGGTGGGAGGAATCCCTGGACGTTCGCAACTGCTGAGCTGGGCTGCGGCTGTACTCAGCGGCCCAGGCCGAGAGATTGTATTGGACTTTGGGAGGCTGCCGAAAGAGGGAGCGCCAGCGTTTGTGGGGCTGTGAATGGGGTTGCGTGGGTCCTTGAAGAGCAGCAAGAGCTTTTGGTCCTGGCACCTTTGGGGTGGGAGGAATCCCTGGACATTCGCAACTGCTGAGCTGGGCTGCGGCTGTACTCAGCGGCCCAGGCCGAGAGATTGTATTGGACTTTGGGAGGCTGCCGAAAGAGGGAGCGCCAGCGTTTGTGGGGCTGTGAATGGGGTTGCCTGGGTCCTTGAAGAGCAGCAAGAGCTTTTGGTCCTGGCACCTTTGGGGTGGGAGGAATCCCTGGACGTTCGCAACTGCTGAGCTGGGCTGCGGCTGTACTCAGCGGCCCAGGCCGAGAGATTGTATTGGACTTTGGGAGGCTGCCGAAAGAGGGAGCGCCAGCGTTTGTGGGGCTGTGAATGGGGTTGCGTGGGTCCTTGAAGAGCAGCAAGAGCTTTTGGTCCTGGCACCTTTGGGGTGGGAGGAATCCCTGGACGTTGGCAACTGCTGAGCTGGGCTGCGGCTGTACTCAGCGGCCCAGGCCGAGAGATTGTATTGGACTTTGGGAGGCTGCCGAAAGAGGGAGCGCCAGCGTTTGTGGGGCTGTGAATGGGGTTGCGTGGGTCCTTGAAGAGCAGCAAGAGCTTTTGGTCCTGGCACCTTTGGGGTGGGAGGAATCCCTGGACGTTCGCAACTGCTGAGCTGGGCTGCGGCTGTACTCAGCGGCCCAGGCCGAGAGATTGTATTGGACTTTGGGAGGCTGCCGAAAGAGGGAGCGCCAGCGTTTGTGGGGCTGTGAATGGGGTTGCGTGGGTCCTTGAAGAGCAGCAAGAGCTTTTGGTCCTGGCACCTTTGGGGTGGGAGGAATCCCTGGACGTTCGCAACTGCTGAGCTGGGCTGCGGCTGTACTCAGCGGCCCAGGCCGAGAGATTGTATTGGACTTTGGGAGGCTGCCGAAAGAGGGAGCGCCATCGTTTGTGGGGCTGTGAATGGGGTTGCGTGGGTCCTTGAAGAGCAGCAAGAGCTTTTGGTCCTGGCACCTTTGGGGTGGGAGGAATCCCTGGACGTTGGCAACTGCTGAGCTGGGCTGCGGCTGTACTCAGCGGCCCAGGCCGAGAGATTGTATTGGACTTTGGGAGGCTGCCGAAAGAGGGAGCGCCAGCGTTTGTGGGGCTGTGAATGGGGTTGCGTGGGTCCTTGAAGAGCAGCAAGAGCTTTTGGTCCTGGCACCTTTGGGGTGGGAGGAATCCCTGGACGTTCGCAACTGCTGAGCTGGGCTGCGGCTGTACTCAGCGGCCCAGGCCGAGAGATTGTATTGGACTTTGGGAGGCTGCCGAAAGAGGGAGCGCCAGCGTTTGTGGGGCTGTGAATGGGGTTGCGTGGGTCCTTGAAGAGCAGCAAGAGCTTTTGGTCCTGGCACCTTTGGGGTGGGAGGAATCCCTGGACATTCGCAACTGCTGAGCTGGGCTGCGGCTGTACTCAGCGGCCCAGGCCGAGAGATTGTATTGGACTTTGGGAGGCTGCCGAAAGAGGGAGCGCCAGCGTTTGTGGGGCTGTGAATGGGGTTGCGTGGGTCCTTGAAGAGCAGCAAGAGCTTTTGGTCCTGGCACCTTTGGGGTGGGAGGAATCCCTGGACGTTCGCAACTGCTGAGCTGGGCTGCGGCTGTACTCAGCGGCCCAGGCCGAGAGATTGTATTGGACTTTGGGAGGCTGCCGAAAGAGGGAGCGCCAGCGTTTGTGGGGCTGTGAATGGGGTTGCCTGGGTCCTTGAAGAGCAGCAAGAGCTTTTGGTCCTGGCACCTTTGGGGTGGGAGGAATCCCTGGACGTTGGCAACTGCTGAGCTGGGCTGCGGCTGTACTCAGCGGCCCAGGCCGAGAGATTGTATTGGACTTTGGGAGGCTGCCGAAAGAGGGAGCGCCAGCGTTTGTGGGGCTGTGAATGGGGTTGCGTGGGTCCTTGAAGAGCAGCAAGAGCTTTTGGTCCTGGCACCTTTGGGGTGGGAGGAATCCCTGGACGTTCGCAACTGCTGAGCTGGGCTGCGGCTGTACTCAGCGGCCCAGGCCGAGAGATTGTATTGGACTTTGGGAGGCTGCCGAAAGAGGGAGCGCCATCGTTTGTGGGGCTGTGAATGGGGTTGCGTGGGTCCTTGAAGAGCAGCAAGAGCTTTTGGTCCTGGCACCTTTGGGGTGGGAGGAATCCCTGGACGTTCGCAACTGCTGAGCTGGGCTGCGGCTGTACTCAGCGGCCCAGGCCGAGAGATTGTATTGGACTTTGGGAGGCTGCCGAAAGAGGGAGCGCCAGCGTTTGTGGGGCTGTGAATGGGGTTGCCTGGGTCCTTGAAGAGCAGCAAGAGCTTTTGGTCCTGGCACCTTTGGGGTGGGAGGAATCCCTGGACGTTCGCAACTGCTGAGCTGGGCTGCGGCTGTACTCAGCGGCCCAGGCCGAGAGATTGTATTGGACTTTGGGAGGCTGCCGAAAGAGGGAGCGCCAGCGTTTGTGGGGCTGTGAATGGGGTTGCGTGGGTCCTTGAAGAGCAGCAAGAGCTTTTGGTCCTGGCACCTTTGGGGTGGGAGGAATGCCTGGACATTCGCAACTGCTGAGCTGGGCTGCGGCTGCACTCAGCGGCCCAGGCCGAGAGATTGTATTGGACTTTGGGAGGCTGCCGAAAGAGGGAGCGCCAGCGTTTGTGGGGCTGTGAATGGGGTTGCGTGGGTCCTTGAAGAGCAGCAAGAGCTTTTGGTCCTGGCACCTTTGGGGTGGGAGGAATCCCTGGACGTTGGCAACTGCTGAGCTGGGCTGCGGCTGTACTCAGCGGCCCAGGCCGAGAGATTGTATTGGACTTTGGGAGGCTGCCGAAAGAGGGAGCGCCAGCGTTTGTGGGGCTGTGAATGGGGTTGCCTGGGTCCTTGAAGAGCAGCAAGAGCTTTTGGTCCTGGCACCTTTGGGGTGGGAGGAATCCCTGGACGTTCGCAACTGCTGAGCTGGGCTGCGGCTGTACTCAGCGGCCCAGGCCGAGAGATTGTATTGGACTTTGGGAGGCTGCCGAAAGAGGGAGCGCCATCGTTTGTGGGGCTGTGAATGGGGTTGCGTGGGTCCTTGAAGAGCAGCAAGAGCTTTTGGTCCTGGCACCTTTGGGGTGGGAGGAATCCCTGGACGTTCGCAACTGCTGAGCCAGGCTGCGGCTGTACTCAGCGGCCCAGGCCGAGAGATTGTATTGGACTTTGGGAGGCTGCCGAAAGAGGGAGCGCCATCGTTTGTGGGGCTGTGAATGGGGTTGCGTGGGTCCTTGAAGAGCAGCAAGAGCTTTTGGTCCTGGCACCTTTGGGGTGGGAGGAATCCCTGGACGTTCGCAACTGCTGAGCTGGGCTGCGGCTGTACTCAGCGGCCCAGGCCGAGAGATTGTATTGGACTTTGGGAGGCTGCCGAAAGAGGGAGCGCCAGCGTTTGTGGGGCTGTGAATGGGGTTGCGTGGGTCCTTGAAGAGCAGCAAGAGCTTTTGGTCCTGGCACCTTTGGGGTGGGAGGAATCCCTGGACGTTCGCAACTGCTGAGCTGGGCTGCGGCTGTACTCAGCGGCCCAGGCCGAGAGATTGTATTGGACTTTGGGAGGCTGCAGAAAGAGGGAGCGCCAGCGTTTGTGGGGCTGTGAATGGGGTTGCGTGGGTCCTTGAAGAGCAGCAAGAGCTTTTGGTCCTGGCACCTTTGGGGTGGGAGGAATCCCTGGACGTTCGCAACTGCTGAGCCAGGCTGCGGCTGTACTCAGCGGCCCAGGCCGAGAGATTGTATTGGACTTTGGGAGGCTGCCGAAAGAGGGAGCGCCAGCGTTTGTGGGGCTGTGAATGGGGTTGCGTGGGTCCTTGAAGAGCAGCAAGAGCTTTTGGTCCTGGCACCTTTGGGGTGGGAGGAATCCCTGGACGTTCGCAACTGCTGAGCTGGGCTGCGGCTGTACTCAGCGGCCCAGGCCGAGAGATTGTATTGGACTTTGGGAGGCTGCCGAAAGAGGGAGCGCCATCGTTTGTGGGGCTGTGAATGGGGTTGCGTGGGTCCTTGAAGAGCAGCAAGAGCTTTTGGTCCTGGCACCTTTGGGGTGGGAGGAATCCCTGGACGTTCGCAACTGCTGAGCTGGGCTGCGGCTGTACTCAGCGGCCCAGGCCGAGAGATTGTATTGGACTTTGGGAGGCTGCCGAAAGAGGGAGCGCCATCGTTTGTGGGGCTGTGAATGGGGTTGCGTGGGTCCTTGAAGAGCAGCAAGAGCTTTTGGTCCTGGCACCTTTGGGGTGGGAGGAATCCCTGGACGTTGGCAACTGCTGAGCTGGGCTGCGGCTGTACTCAGCGGCCCAGGCCGAGAGATTGTATTGGACTTTGGGAGGCTGCCGAAAGAGGGAGCGCCAGCGTTTGTGGGGCTGTGAATGGGGTTGCCTGGGTCCTTGAAGAGCAGCAAGAGCTTTTGGTCCTGGCACCTTTGGGGTGGGAGGAATCCCTGGACGTTCGCAACTGCTGAGCTGGGCTGCGGCTGTACTCAGCGGCCCAGGCCGAGAGATTGTATTGGACTTTGGGAGGCTGCCGAAAGAGGGAGCGCCAGCGTTTGTGGGGCTGTGAATGGGGTTGCCTGGGTCCTTGAAGAGCAGCAAGAGCTTTTGGTCCTGGCACCTTTGGGGTGGGAGGAATCCCTGGACGTTCGCAACTGCTGAGCTGGGCTGCGGCTGTACTCAGCGGCCCAGGCCGAGAGATTGTATTGGACTTTGGGAGGCTGCCGAAAGAGGGAGCGCCAGCGTTTGTGGGGCTGTGAATGGGGTTGCGTGGGTCCTTGAAGAGCAGCAAGAGCTTTTGGTCCTGGCACCTTTGGGGTGGGAGGAATCCCTGGACGTTGGCAACTGCTGAGCTGGGCTGCGGCTGTACTCAGCGGCCCAGGCCGAGAGATTGTATTGGACTTTGGGAGGCTGCCGAAAGAGGGAGCGCCAGCGTTTGTGGGGCTGTGAATGGGGTTGCGTGGGTCCTTGAAGAGCAGCAAGAGCTTTTGGTCCTGGCACCTTTGGGGTGGGAGGAATCCCTGGACGTTCGCAACTGCTGAGCTGGGCTGCGGCTGTACTCAGCGGCCCAGGCCGAGAGATTGTATTGGACTTTGGGAGGCTGCCGAAAGAGGGAGCGCCAGCGTTTGTGGGGCTGTGAATGGGGTTGCGTGGGTCCTTGAAGAGCAGCAAGAGCTTTTGGTCCTGGCACCTTTGGGGTGGGAGGAATCCCTGGACGTTCGCAACTGCTGAGCTGGGCTGCGGCTGTACTCAGCGGCCCAGGCCGAGAGATTGTATTGGACTTTGGGAGGCTGCAGAAAGAGGGAGCGCCAGCGTTTGTGGGGCTGTGAATGGGGTTGCGTGGGTCCTTGAAGAGCAGCAAGAGCTTTTGGTCCTGGCACCTTTGGGGTGGGAGGAATCCCTGGACGTTGGCAACTGCTGAGCCAGGCTGCGGCTGTACTCAGCGGCCCAGGCCGAGAGATTGTATTGGACTTTGGGAGGCTGCCGAAAGAGGGAGCGCCATCGTTTGTGGGGCTGTGAATGGGGTTGCGTGGGTCCTTGAAGAGCAGCAAGAGCTTTTGGTCCTGGCACCTTTGGGGTGGGAGGAATCCCTGGACGTTCGCAACTGCTGAGCTGGGCTGCGGCTGTACTCAGCGGCCCAGGCCGAGAGATTGTATTGGACTTTGGGAGGCTGCCGAAAGAGGGAGCGCCATCGTTTGTGGGGCTGTGAATGGGGTTGCCTGGGTCCTTGAAGAGCAGCAAGAGCTTTTGGTCCTGGCACCTTTGGGGTGGGAGGAATCCCTGGACGTTCGCAACTGCTGAGCTGGGCTGCGGCTGTACTCAGCGGCCCAGGCCGAGAGATTGTATTGGACTTTGGGAGGCTGCCGAAAGAGGGAGCGCCAGCGTTTGTGGGGCTGTGAATGGGGTTGCGTGGGTCCTTGAAGAGCAGCAAGAGCTTTTGGTCCTGGCACCTTTGGGGTGGGAGGAATCCCTGGACGTTGGCAACTGCTGAGCTGGGCTGCGGCTGTACTCAGCGGCCCAGGCCGAGAGATTGTATTGGACTTTGGGAGGCTGCCGAAAGAGGGAGCGCCATCGTTTGTGGGGCTGTGAATGGGGTTGCGTGGGTCCTTGAAGAGCAGCAAGAGCTTTTGGTCCTGGCACCTTTGGGGTGGGAGGAATCCCTGGACGTTGGCAACTGCTGAGCTGGGCTGCGGCTGTACTCAGCGGCCCAGGCCGAGAGATTGTATTGGACTTTGGGAGGCTGCCGAAAGAGGGAGCGCCAGCGTTTGTGGGGCTGTGAATGGGGTTGCGTGGGTCCTTGAAGAGCAGCAAGAGCTTTTGGTCCTGGCACCTTTGGGGTGGGAGGAATCCCTGGACGTTCGCAACTGCTGAGCTGGGCTGCGGCTGTACTCAGCGGCCCAGGCCGAGAGATTGTATTGGACTTTGGGAGGCTGCCGAAAGAGGGAGCGCCATCGTTTGTGGGGCTGTGAATGGGGTTGCGTGGGTCCTTGAAGAGCAGCAAGAGCTTTTGGTCCTGGCACCTTTGGGGTGGGAGGAATCCCTGGACGTTCGCAACTGCTGAGCTGGGCTGCGGCTGTACTCAGCGGCCCAGGCCGAGAGATTGTATTGGACTTTGGGAGGCTGCCGAAAGAGGGAGCGCCATCGTTTGTGGGGCTGTGAATGGGGTTGCGTGGGTCCTTGAAGAGCAGCAAGAGCTTTTGGTCCTGGCACCTTTGGGGTGGGAGGAATCCCTGGACGTTCGCAACTGCTGAGCTGGGCTGCGGCTGTACTCAGCGGCCCAGGCCGAGAGATTGTATTGGACTTTGGGAGGCTGCAGAAAGAGGGAGCGCCAGCGTTTGTGGGGCTGTGAATGGGGTTGCCTGGGTCCTTGAAGAGCAGCAAGAGCTTTTGGTCCTGGCACCTTTGGGGTGGGAGGAATCCCTGGACGTTCGCAACTGCTGAGCCAGGCTGCGGCTGTACTCAGCGGCCCAGGCCGAGAGATTGTATTGGACTTTGGGAGGCTGCCGAAAGAGGGAGCGCCAGCGTTTGTGGGGCTGTGAATGGGGTTGCGTGGGTCCTTGAAGAGCAGCAAGAGCTTTTGGTCCTGGCACCTTTGGGGTGGGAGGAATCCCTGGACGTTCGCAACTGCTGAGCTGGGCTGCGGCTGTACTCAGCGGCCCAGGCCGAGAGATTGTATTGGACTTTGGGAGGCTGCCGAAAGAGGGAGCGCCATCGTTTGTGGGGCTGTGAATGGGGTTGCGTGGGTCCTTGAAGAGCAGCAAGAGCTTTTGGTCCTGGCACCTTTGGGGTGGGAGGAATCCCTGGACGTTCGCAACTGCTGAGCTGGGCTGCGGCTGTACTCAGCGGCCCAGGCCGAGAGATTGTATTGGACTTTGGGAGGCTGCCGAAAGAGGGAGCGCCAGCGTTTGTGGGGCTGTGAATGGGGTTGCCTGGGTCCTTGAAGAGCAGCAAGAGCTTTTGGTCCTGGCACCTTTGGGGTGGGAGGAATCCCTGGACGTTCGCAACTGCTGAGCTGGGCTGCGGCTGTACTCAGCGGCCCAGGCCGAGAGATTGTATTGGACTTTGGGAGGCTGCCGAAAGAGGGAGCGCCAGCGTTTGTGGGGCTGTGAATGGGGTTGCGTGGGTCCTTGAAGAGCAGCAAGAGCTTTTGGTCCTGGCACCTTTGGGGTGGGAGGAATGCCTGGACATTCGCAACTGCTGAGCTGGGCTGCGGCTGCACTCAGCGGCCCAGGCCGAGAGATTGTATTGGACTTTGGGAGGCTGCCGAAAGAGGGAGCGCCAGCGTTTGTGGGGCTGTGAATGGGGTTGCGTGGGTCCTTGAAGAGCAGCAAGAGCTTTTGGTCCTGGCACCTTTGGGGTGGGAGGAATCCCTGGACGTTGGCAACTGCTGAGCTGGGCTGCGGCTGTACTCAGCGGCCCAGGCCGAGAGATTGTATTGGACTTTGGGAGGCTGCCGAAAGAGGGAGCGCCATCGTTTGTGGGGCTGTGAATGGGGTTGCGTGGGTCCTTGAAGAGCAGCAAGAGCTTTTGGTCCTGGCACCTTTGGGGTGGGAGGAATCCCTGGACGTTCGCAAATGCTGAGCTGGGCTGCGGCTGTACTCAGCGGCCCAGGCCGAGAGATTGTATTGGACTTTGGGAGGCTGCCGAAAGAGGGAGCGCCAGCGTTTGTGGGGCTGTGAATGGGGTTGCGTGGGTCCTTGAAGAGCAGCAAGAGCTTTTGGTCCTGGCACCTTTGGGGTGGGAGGAATCCCTGGACGTTCGCAAATGCTGAGAAGGGCTGCGGCTGTACTCAACGGCCCAGGCCGAGAGATTGTATTGGACTTTGGGAGGCTGCCGAAAGAGGGAGCGCCATCGTTTGTGGGGCTGTGAATGGGGTTGCGTGGGTCCTTGAAGAGCAGCAAGAGCTTTTGGTCCTGGCACCTTTGGGGTGGGAGGAATCCCTGGACGTTGGCAACTGCTGCGCCAGGCTCCGGCTGTACTCAGCGGCCCAGGCCGAGAGATTGTATTGGACTTTGGGAGGCTGCCGAAAGAGGGAGCGCCATCGTTTGTGGGGCTGTGAATGGGGTTGCGTGGGTCCTTGAAGAGCAGCAAGAGCTTTTGGTCCTGGCACCTTTGGGGTGGGAGGAATCCCTGGACGTTCGCAACTGCTGAGCTGGGCTGCGGCTGTACTCAGCGGCCCAGGCCGAGAGATTGTATTGGACTTTGGGAGGCTGCCGAAAGAGGGAGCGCCATCGTTTGTGGGGCTGTGAATGGGGTTGCGTGGGTCCTTGAAGAGCAGCAAGAGCTTTTGGTCCTGGCACCTTTGGGGTGGGAGGAATCCCTGGACGTTCGCAACTGCTGAGCTGGGCTGCGGCTGTACTCAGCGGCCCAGGCCGAGAGATTGTATTGGACTTTGGGAGGCTGCCGAAAGAGGGAGCGCCATCGTTTGTGGGGCTGTGAATGGGGTTGCGTGGGTCCTTGAAGAGCAGCAAGAGCTTTTGGTCCTGGCACCTTTGGGGTGGGAGGAATCCCTGGACGTTCGCAACTGCTGAGCTGGGCTGCGGCTGTACTCAGCGGCCCAGGCCGAGAGGTTTTATTGGACTTTGGGAGGCTGTAGAAAGAGGGAGCGCCATCGTTTGTGGGGCTGTGAATGGGGTTGCCTGGGTCCTTGAAGAGCAGCAAGAGCTTTTGGTCCTGGCACCTTTGGGGTGGGAGGAATCCCTGGACGTTCGCAACTGCTGAGCCAGGCTGCGGCTGTACTCAGCGGCCCAGGCCGAGAGATTGTATTGGACTTTGGGAGGCTGCCGAAAGAGGGAGCGCCAGCGTTTGTGGGGCTGTGAATGGGGTTGCGTGGGTCCTTGAAGAGCAGCAAGAGCTTTTGGTCCTGGCACCTTTGGGGTGGGAGGAATCCCTGGACGTTCGCAACTGCTGAGCTGGGCTGCGGCTGTACTCAGCGGCCCAGGCCGAGAGATTGTATTGGACTTTGGGAGGCTGCCGAAAGAGGGAGCGCCATCGTTTGTGGGGCTGTGAATGGGGTTGCGTGGGTCCTTGAAGAGCAGCAAGAGCTTTTGGTCCTGGCACCTTTGGGGTGGGAGGAATCCCTGGACGTTCGCAACTGCTGAGCTGGGCTGCGGCTGTACTCAGCGGCCCAGGCCGAGAGATTGTATTGGACTTTGGGAGGCTGCCGAAAGAGGGAGCGCCATCGTTTGTGGGGCTGTGAATGGGGTTGCGTGGGTCCTTGAAGAGCAGCAAGAGCTTTTGGTCCTGGCACCTTTGGGGTGGGAGGAATCCCTGGACGTTCGCAACTGCTGAGCTGGGCTGCGGCTGTACTCAGCGGCCCAGGCCGAGAGATTGTATTGGACTTTGGGAGGCTGCCGAAAGAGGGAGCGCCAGCGTTTGTGGGGCTGTGAATGGGGTTGCGTGGGTCCTTGAAGAGCAGCAAGAGCTTTTGGTCCTGGCACCTTTGGGGTGGGAGGAATCCCTGGACGTTCGCAACTGCTGAGCTGGGCTGCGGCTGTACTCAGCGGCCCAGGCCGAGAGATTGTATTGGACTTTGGGAGGCTGCCGAAAGAGGGAGCGCCATCGTTTGTGGGGCTGTGAATGGGGTTGCGTGGGTCCTTGAAGAGCAGCAAGAGCTTTTGGTCCTGGCACCTTTGGGGTGGGAGGAATCCCTGGACGTTCGCAACTGCTGAGCTGGGCTGCGGCTGTACTCAGCGGCCCAGGCCGAGAGATTGTATTGGACTTTGGGAGGCTGCCGAAAGAGGGAGCGCCAGCGTTTGTGGGGCTGTGAATGGGGTTGCGTGGGTCCTTGAAGAGCAGCAAGAGCTTTTGGTCCTGGCACCTTTGGGGTGGGAGGAATCCCTGGACGTTCGCAACTGCTGAGCTGGGCTGCGGCTGTACTCAGCGGCCCAGGCCGAGAGATTGTATTGGACTTTGGGAGGCTGCCGAAAGAGGGAGCGCCAGCGTTTGTGGGGCTGTGAATGGGGTTGCGTGGGTCCTTGAAGAGCAGCAAGAGCTTTTGGTCCTGGCACCTTTGGGGTGGGAGGAATCCCTAGACGGTGGCAACTGCTGAGCCAGGCTGCGGCTGTACTCAGCGGCCCAGGCCGAGAGATTGTATTGGACTTTGGGAGGCTGCCGAAAGAGGGAGCGCCAGCGTTTGTGGGGCTGTGAATGGGGTTGCGTGGGTCCTTGAAGAGCAGCAAGAGCTTTTGGTCCTGGCACCTTTGGGGTGGGAGGAATCCCTGGACGTTCGCAACTGCTGAGCCAGGCTGCGGCTGTACTCAGCGGCCCAGGCCGAGAGATTGTATTGGACTTTGGGAGGCTGCCGAAAGAGGGAGCGCCATCGTTTGTGGGGCTGTGAATGGGGTTGCGTGGGTCCTTGAAGAGCAGCAAGAGCTTTTGGTCCTGGCACCTTTGGGGTGGGAGGAATCCCTGGACGTTCGCAACTGCTGAGCTGGGCTGCGGCTGTACTCAGCGGCCCAGGCCGAGAGATTGTATTGGACTTTGGGAGGCTGCCGAAAGAGGGAGCGCCAGCGTTTGTGGGGCTGTGAATGGGGTTGCGTGGGTCCTTGAAGAGCAGCAAGAGCTTTTGGTCCTGGCACCTTTGGGGTGGGAGGAATCCCTGGACATTCGCAACTGCTGAGCTGGGCTGCGGCTGTACTCAGCGGCCCAGGCCGAGAGATTGTATTGGACTTTGGGAGGCTGCCGAAAGAGGGAGCGCCAGCGTTTGTGGGGCTGTGAATGGGGTTGCGTGGGTCCTTGAAGAGCAGCAAGAGCTTTTGGTCCTGGCACCTTTGGGGTGGGAGGAATCCCTGGACGTTCGCAACTGCTGAGCCAGGCTGCGGCTGTACTCAGCGGCCCAGGCCGAGAGATTGTATTGGACTTTGGGAGGCTGCCGAAAGAGGGAGCGCCAGCGTTTGTGGGGCTGTGAATGGGGTTGCGTGGGTCCTTGAAGAGCAGCAAGAGCTTTTGGTCCTGGCACCTTTGGGGTGGGAGGAATCCCTGGACGTTCGCAACTGCTGAGCTGGGCTGCGGCTGTACTCAGCGGCCCAGGCCGAGAGATTGTATTGGACTTTGGGAGGCTGCCGAAAGAGGGAGCGCCATCGTTTGTGGGGCTGTGAATGGGGTTGCGTGGGTCCTTGAAGAGCAGCAAGAGCTTTTGGTCCTGGCACCTTTGGGGTGGGAGGAATCCCTGGACGTTCGCAACTGCTGAGCTGGGCTGCGGCTGTACTCAGCGGCCCAGGCCGAGAGATTGTATTGGACTTTGGGAGGCTGCCGAAAGAGGGAGCGCCATCGTTTGTGGGGCTGTGAATGGGGTTGCGTGGGTCCTTGAAGAGCAGCAAGAGCTTTTGGTCCTGGCACCTTTGGGGTGGGAGGAATCCCTGGACGTTCGCAACTGCTGAGCTGGGCTGCGGCTGTACTCAGCGGCCCAGGCCGAGAGATTGTATTGGACTTTGGGAGGCTGCAGAAAGAGGGAGCGCCAGCGTTTGTGGGGCTGTGAATGGGGTTGCCTGGGTCCTTGAAGAGCAGCAAGAGCTTTTGGTCCTGGCACCTTTGGGGTGGGAGGAATCCCTGGACGTTCGCAACTGCTGAGCCAGGCTGCGGCTGTACTCAGCGGCCCAGGCCGAGAGATTGTATTGGACTTTGGGAGGCTGCCGAAAGAGGGAGCGCCAGCGTTTGTGGGGCTGTGAATGGGGTTGCGTGGGTCCTTGAAGAGCAGCAAGAGCTTTTGGTCCTGGCACCTTTGGGGTGGGAGGAATCCCTGGACGTTCGCAACTGCTGAGCTGGGCTGCGGCTGTACTCAGCGGCCCAGGCCGAGAGATTGTATTGGACTTTGGGAGGCTGCCGAAAGAGGGAGCGCCATCGTTTGTGGGGCTGTGAATGGGGTTGCGTGGGTCCTTGAAGAGCAGCAAGAGCTTTTGGTCCTGGCACCTTTGGGGTGGGAGGAATCCCTGGACGTTCGCAACTGCTGAGCTGGGCTGCGGCTGTACTCAGCGGCCCAGGCCGAGAGATTGTATTGGACTTTGGGAGGCTGCCGAAAGAGGGAGCGCCAGCGTTTGTGGGGCTGTGAATGGGGTTGCCTGGGTCCTTGAAGAGCAGCAAGAGCTTTTGGTCCTGGCACCTTTGGGGTGGGAGGAATCCCTGGACGTTCGCAACTGCTGAGCCAGGCTGCGGCTGTACTCAGCGGCCCAGGCCGAGAGATTGTATTGGACTTTGGGAGGCTGCCGAAAGAGGGAGCGCCAGCGTTTGTGGGGCTGTGAATGGGGTTGCGTGGGTCCTTGAAGAGCAGCAAGAGCTTTTGGTCCTGGCACCTTTGGGGTGGGAGGAATCCCTGGACGTTGGCAACTGCTGAGCCAGGCTGCGGCTGTACTCAGCGGCCCAGGCCGAGAGATTGTATTGGACTTTGGGAGGCTGCCGAAAGAGGGAGCGCCATCGTTTGTGGGGCTGTGAATGGGGTTGCGTGGGTCCTTGAAGAGCAGCAAGAGCTTTTGGTCCTGGCACCTTTGGGGTGGGAGGAATCCCTGGACGTTCGCAACTGCTGAGCTGGGCTGCGGCTGTACTCAGCGGCCCAGGCCGAGAGATTGTATTGGACTTTGGGAGGCTGCCGAAAGAGGGAGCGCCATCGTTTGTGGGGCTGTGAATGGGGTTGCGTGGGTCCTTGAAGAGCAGCAAGAGCTTTTGGTCCTGGCACCTTTGGGGTGGGAGGAATCCCTGGACGTTCGCAACTGCTGAGCTGGGCTGCGGCTGTACTCAGCGGCCCAGGCCGAGAGATTGTATTGGACTTTGGGAGGCTGCCGAAAGAGGGAGCGCCATCGTTTGTGGGGCTGTGAATGGGGTTGTGTGGGTCCTTGAAGAGCAGCAAGAGCTTTTGGTCCTGGCACCTTTGGGGTGGGAGGAATCCCTGGACGTTCGCAACTGCTGAGCTGGGCTGCGGCTGTACTCAGCGGCCCAGGCCGAGAGGTTTTATTGGACTTTGGGAGGCTGTAGAAAGAGGGAGCGCCATCGTTTGTGGGGCTGTGAATGAGGCTGCCTGGGTCCTTGAAGAGCAGCAAGAGCTTTTGGTGCTGGCACCTTTGGGGTGGGAGGAATCCCTGGACGTTCGCAACTGCTGAGCCAGGCTGCGGCTGTACTCAGCGGCCCAGGCCGAGAGATTGTATTGGACTTTGGGAGGCTGCCGAAAGAGGGAGCGCCAGCGTTTGTGGGGCTGTGAATGGGGTTGCGTGGGTCCTTGAAGAGCAGCAAGAGCTTTTGGTCCTGGCACCTTTGGGGTGGGAGGAATCCCTGGACGTTCGCAACTGCTGAGCTGGGCTGCGGCTGTACTCAGCGGCCCAGGCCGAGAGATTGTATTGGACTTTGGGAGGCTGCCGAAAGAGGGAGCGCCATCGTTTGTGGGGCTGTGAATGGGGTTGCGTGGGTCCTTGAAGAGCAGCAAGAGCTTTTGGTCCTGGCACCTTTGGGGTGGGAGGAATCCCTGGACGTTCGCAACTGCTGAGCTGGGCTGCGGCTGTACTCAGCGGCCCAGGCCGAGAGATTGTATTGGACTTTGGGAGGCTGCCGAAAGAGGGAGCGCCATCGTTTGTGGGGCTGTGAATGGGGTTGCCTGGGTCCTTGAAGAGCAGCAAGAGCTTTTGGTCCTGGCACCTTTGGGGTGGGAGGAATCCCTGGACGTTCGCAACTGCTGAGCTGGGCTGCGGCTGTACTCAGCGGCCCAGGCCGAGAGATTGTATTGGACTTTGGGAGGCTGCCGAAAGAGGGAGCGCCAGCGTTTGTGGGGCTGTGAATGGGGTTGCGTGGGTCCTTGAAGAGCAGCAAGAGCTTTTGGTCCTGGCACCTTTGGGGTGGGAGGAATCCCTGGACGTTCGCAACTGCTGAGCTGGGCTGCGGCTGTACTCAGCGGCCCAGGCCGAGAGATTGTATTGGACTTTGGGAGGCTGCCGAAAGAGGGAGCGCCATCGTTTGTGGGGCTGTGAATGGGGTTGCGTGGGTCCTTGAAGAGCAGCAAGAGCTTTTGGTCCTGGCACCTTTGGGGTGGGAGGAATCCCTGGACGTTGGCAACTGCTGAGCTGGGCTGCGGCTGTACTCAGCGGCCCAGGCCGAGAGATTGTATTGGACTTTGGGAGGCTGCCGAAAGAGGGAGCGCCAGCGTTTGTGGGGCTGTGAATGGGGTTGCGTGGGTCCTTGAAGAGCAGCAAGAGCTTTTGGTCCTGGCACCTTTGGGGTGGGAGGAATCCCTGGACGTTCGCAACTGCTGAGCTGGGCTGCGGCTGTACTCAGCGGCCCAGGCCGAGAGATTGTATTGGACTTTGGGAGGCTGCCGAAAGAGGGAGCGCCAGCGTTTGTGGGGCTGTGAATGGGGTTGCGTGGGTCCTTGAAGAGCAGCAAGAGCTTTTGGTCCTGGCACCTTTGGGGTGGGAGGAATCCCTGGACGTTCGCAACTGCTGAGCTGGGCTGCGGCTGTACTCAGCGGCCCAGGCCGAGAGATTGTATTGGACTTTGGGAGGCTGCCGAAAGAGGGAGCGCCAGCGTTTGTGGGGCTGTGAATGGGGTTGCGTGGGTCCTTGAAGAGCAGCAAGAGCTTTTGGTCCTGGCACCTTTGGGGTGGGAGGAATCCCTGGACGTTGGCAACTGCTGAGCCAGGCTGCGGCTGTACTCAGCGGCCCAGGCCGAGAGATTGTATTGGACTTTGGGAGGCTGCCGAAAGAGGGAGCGCCATCGTTTGTGGGGCTGTGAATGGGGTTGCGTGGGTCCTTGAAGAGCAGCAAGAGCTTTTGGTCCTGGCACCTTTGGGGTGGGAGGAATCCCTGGACGTTCGCAACTGCTGAGCCAGGCTGCGGCTGTACTCAGCGGCCCAGGCCGAGAGATTGTATTGGACTTTGGGAGGCTGCCGAAAGAGGGAGCGCCATCGTTTGTGGGGCTGTGAATGGGGTTGCGTGGGTCCTTGAAGAGCAGCAAGAGCTTTTGGTCCTGGCACCTTTGGGGTGGGAGGAATCCCTGGACGTTCGCAACTGCTGAGCTGGGCTGCGGCTGTACTCAGCGGCCCAGGCCGAGAGATTGTATTGGACTTTGGGAGGCTGCCGAAAGAGGGAGCGCCAGCGTTTGTGGGGCTGTGAATGGGGTTGCGTGGGTCCTTGAAGAGCAGCAAGAGCTTTTGGTCCTGGCACCTTTGGGGTGGGAGGAATCCCTGGACGTTCGCAACTGCTGAGCTGGGCTGCGGCTGTACTCAGCGGCCCAGGCCGAGAGATTGTATTGGACTTTGGGAGGCTGCCGAAAGAGGGAGCGCCATCGTTTGTGGGGCTGTGAATGGGGTTGCGTGGGTCCTTGAAGAGCAGCAAGAGCTTTTGGTCCTGGCACCTTTGGGGTGGGAGGAATCCCTGGACGTTCGCAACTGCTGAGCCAGGCTGCGGCTGTACTCAGCGGCCCAGGCCGAGAGATTGTATTGGACTTTGGGAGGCTGCCGAAAGAGGGAGCGCCAGCGTTTGTGGGGCTGTGAATGGGGTTGCGTGGGTCCTTGAAGAGCAGCAAGAGCTTTTGGTCCTGGCACCTTTGGGGTGGGAGGAATCCCTGGACGTTCGCAACTGCTGAGCTGGGCTGCGGCTGTACTCAGCGGCCCAGGCCGAGAGATTGTATTGGACTTTGGGAGGCTGCCGAAAGAGGGAGCGCCATCGTTTGTGGGGCTGTGAATGGGGTTGCGTGGGTCCTTGAAGAGCAGCAAGAGCTTTTGGTCCTGGCACCTTTGGGGTGGGAGGAATCCCTGGACGTTCGCAACTGCTGAGCTGGGCTGCGGCTGTACTCAGCGGCCCAGGCCGAGAGATTGTATTGGACTTTGGGAGGCTGCCGAAAGAGGGAGCGCCATCGTTTGTGGGGCTGTGAATGGGGTTGCGTGGGTCCTTGAAGAGCAGCAAGAGCTTTTGGTCCTGGCACCTTTGGGGTGGGAGGAATCCCTGGACGTTCGCAACTGCTGAGCTGGGCTGCGGCTGTACTCAGCGGCCCAGGCCGAGAGATTGTATTGGACTTTGGGAGGCTGCCGAAAGAGGGAGCGCCAGCGTTTGTGGGGCTGTGAATGGGGTTGCCTGGGTCCTTGAAGAGCAGCAAGAGCTTTTGGTCCTGGCACCTTTGGGGTGGGAGGAATCCCTGGACGTTCGCAACTGCTGAGCTGGGCTGCGGCTGTACTCAGCGGCCCAGGCCGAGAGATTGTATTGGACTTTGGGAGGCTGCCGAAAGAGGGAGCGCCAGCGTTTGTGGGGCTGTGAATGGGGTTGCCTGGGTCCTTGAAGAGCAGCAAGAGCTTTTGGTCCTGGCACCTTTGGGGTGGGAGGAATCCCTGGACGTTCGCAACTGCTGAGCTGGGCTGCGGCTGTACTCAGCGGCCCAGGCCGAGAGATTGTATTGGACTTTGGGAGGCTGCCGAAAGAGGGAGCGCCAGCGTTTGTGGGGCTGTGAATGGGGTTGCGTGGGTCCTTGAAGAGCAGCAAGAGCTTTTGGTCCTGGCACCTTTGGGGTGGGAGGAATCCCTGGACGTTCGCAACTGCTGAGCTGGGCTGCGGCTGTACTCAGCGGCCCAGGCCGAGAGATTGTATTGGACTTTGGGAGGCTGCCGAAAGAGGGAGCGCCATCGTTTGTGGGGCTGTGAATGGGGTTGCGTGGGTCCTTGAAGAGCAGCAAGAGCTTTTGGTCCTGGCACCTTTGGGGTGGGAGGAATCCCTGGACGTTCGCAACTGCTGAGCTGGGCTGCGGCTGTACTCAGCGGCCCAGGCCGAGAGATTGTATTGGACTTTGGGAGGCTGCCGAAAGAGGGAGCGCCATCGTTTGTGGGGCTGTGAATGGGGTTGCGTGGGTCCTTGAAGAGCAGCAAGAGCTTTTGGTCCTGGCACCTTTGGGGTGGGAGGAATCCCTGGACGTTCACAACTGCTGAGCCAGGCTGCGGCTGTACTCAGCGGCCCAGGCCGAGAGATTGTATTGGACTTTGGGAGGCTGCCGAAAGAGGGAGCGCCAGCGTTTGTGGGGCTGTGAATGGGGTTGCGTGGGTCCTTGAAGAGCAGCAAGAGCTTTTGGTCCTGGCACCTTTGGGGTGGGAGGAATCCCTGGACGTTCGCAACTGCTGAGCTGGGCTGCGGCTGTACTCAGCGGCCCAGGCCGAGAGATTGTATTGGACTTTGGGAGGCTGCCGAAAGAGGGAGCGCCAGCGTTTGTGGGGCTGTGAATGGGGTTGCGTGGGTCCTTGAAGAGCAGCAAGAGCTTTTGGTCCTGGCACCTTTGGGGTGGGAGGAATCCCTGGACGTTGGCAACTGCTGAGCCAGGCTGCGGCTGTACTCAGCGGCCCAGGCCGAGAGATTGTATTGGACTTTGGGAGGCTGCCGAAAGAGGGAGCGCCATCGTTTGTGGGGCTGTGAATGGGGTTGCGTGGGTCCTTGAAGAGCAGCAAGAGCTTTTGGTCCTGGCACCTTTGGGGTGGGAGGAATCCCTGGACGTTCGCAACTGCTGAGCCAGGCTGCGGCTGTACTCAGCGGCCCAGGCCGAGAGATTGTATTGGACTTTGGGAGGCTGCCGAAAGAGGGAGCGCCATCGTTTGTGGGGCTGTGAATGGGGTTGCGTGGGTCCTTGAAGAGCAGCAAGAGCTTTTGGTCCTGGCACCTTTGGGGTGGGAGGAATCCCTGGACGTTCGCAACTGCTGAGCTGGGCTGCGGCTGTACTCAGCGGCCCAGGCCGAGAGATTGTATTGGACTTTGGGAGGCTGCCGAAAGAGGGAGCGCCAGCGTTTGTGGGGCTGTGAATGGGGTTGCGTGGGTCCTTGAAGAGCAGCAAGAGCTTTTGGTCCTGGCACCTTTGGGGTGGGAGGAATCCCTGGACGTTGGCAACTGCTGAGCTGGGCTGCGGCTGTACTCAGCGGCCCAGGCCGAGAGATTGTATTGGACTTTGGGAGGCTGCCGAAAGAGGGAGCGCCATCGTTTGTGGGGCTGTGAATGGGGTTGCGTGGGTCCTTGAAGAGCAGCAAGAGCTTTTGGTCCTGGCACCTTTGGGGTGGGAGGAATCCCTGGACGTTCACAACTGCTGAGCCAGGCTGCGGCTGTACTCAGCGGCCCAGGCCGAGAGATTGTATTGGACTTTGGGAGGCTGCCGAAAGAGGGAGCGCCAGCGTTTGTGGGGCTGTGAATGGGGTTGCGTGGGTCCTTGAAGAGCAGCAAGAGCTTTTGGTCCTGGCACCTTTGGGGTGGGAGGAATCCCTGGACGTTCGCAACTGCTGAGCTGGGCTGCGGCTGTACTCAGCGGCCCAGGCCGAGAGATTGTATTGGACTTTGGGAGGCTGCCGAAAGAGGGAGCGCCATCGTTTGTGGGGCTGTGAATGGGGTTGCGTGGGTCCTTGAAGAGCAGCAAGAGCTTTTGGTCCTGGCACCTTTGGGGTGGGAGGAATCCCTGGACGTTCGCAACTGCTGAGCTGGGCTGCGGCTGTACTCAGCGGCCCAGGCCGAGAGATTGTATTGGACTTTGGGAGGCTGCCGAAAGAGGGAGCGCCATCGTTTGTGGGGCTGTGAATGGGGTTGCGTGGGTCCTTGAAGAGCAGCAAGAGCTTTTGGTCCTGGCACCTTTGGGGTGGGAGGAATCCCTGGACGTTCGCAACTGCTGAGCTGGGCTGCGGCTGTACTCAGCGGCCCAGGCCGAGAGATTGTATTGGACTTTGGGAGGCTGCCGAAAGAGGGAGCGCCAGCGTTTGTGGGGCTGTGAATGGGGTTGCCTGGGTCCTTGAAGAGCAGCAAGAGCTTTTGGTCCTGGCACCTTTGGGGTGGGAGGAATCCCTGGACGTTCGCAACTGCTGAGCCAGGCTGCGGCTGTACTCAGCGGCCCAGGCCGAGAGATTGTATTGGACTTTGGGAGGCTGCCGAAAGAGGGAGCGCCATCGTTTGTGGGGCTGTGAATGGGGTTGCCTGGGTCCTTGAAGAGCAGCAAGAGCTTTTGGTCCTGGCACCTTTGGGGTGGGAGGAATCCCTGGACGTTCGCAACTGCTGAGCTGGGCTGCGGCTGTACTCAGCGGCCCAGGCCGAGAGATTGTATTGGACTTTGGGAGGCTGCCGAAAGAGGGAGCGCCAGCGTTTGTGGGGCTGTGAATGGGGTTGCGTGGGTCCTTGAAGAGCAGCAAGAGCTTTTGGTCCTGGCACCTTTGGGGTGGGAGGAATCCCTGGACGTTGGCAACTGCTGAGCTGGGCTGCGGCTGTACTCAGCGGCCCAGGCCGAGAGATTGTATTGGACTTTGGGAGGCTGCCGAAAGAGGGAGCGCCAGCGTTTGTGGGGCTGTGAATGGGGTTGCGTGGGTCCTTGAAGAGCAGCAAGAGCTTTTGGTCCTGGCACCTTTGGGGTGGGAGGAATCCCTGGACGTTCGCAACTGCTGAGCTGGGCTGCGGCTGTACTCAGCGGCCCAGGCCGAGAGATTGTATTGGACTTTGGGAGGCTGCCGAAAGAGGGAGCGCCATCGTTTGTGGGGCTGTGAATGGGGTTGCGTGGGTCCTTGAAGAGCAGCAAGAGCTTTTGGTCCTGGCACCTTTGGGGTGGGAGGAATCCCTGGACGTTCGCAACTGCTGAGCTGGGCTGCGGCTGTACTCAGCGGCCCAGGCCGAGAGATTGTATTGGACTTTGGGAGGCTGCCGAAAGAGGGAGCGCCATCGTTTGTGGGGCTGTGAATGGGGTTGCGTGGGTCCTTGAAGAGCAGCAAGAGCTTTTGGTCCTGGCACCTTTGGGGTGGGAGGAATCCCTGGACGTTGGCAACTGCTGAGCCAGGCTGCGGCTGTACTCAGCGGCCCAGGCCGAGAGATTGTATTGGACTTTGGGAGGCTGCCGAAAGAGGGAGCGCCAGCGTTTGTGGGGCTGTGAATGGGGTTGCGTGGGTCCTTGAAGAGCAGCAAGAGCTTTTGGTCCTGGCACCTTTGGGGTGGGAGGAATCCCTGGACGTTCGCAACTGCTGAGCTGGGCTGCGGCTGTACTCAGCGGCCCAGGCCGAGAGATTGTATTGGACTTTGGGAGGCTGCCGAAAGAGGGAGCGCCATCGTTTGTGGGGCTGTGAATGGGGTTGCGTGGGTCCTTGAAGAGCAGCAAGAGCTTTTGGTCCTGGCACCTTTGGGGTGGGAGGAATCCCTGGACGTTCGCAACTGCTGAGCTGGGCTGCGGCTGTACTCAGCGGCCCAGGCCGAGAGATTGTATTGGACTTTGGGAGGCTGCCGAAAGAGGGAGCGCCATCGTTTGTGGGGCTGTGAATGGGGTTGCGTGGGTCCTTGAAGAGCAGCAAGAGCTTTTGGTCCTGGCACCTTTGGGGTGGGAGGAATCCCTGGACGTTCGCAACTGCTGAGCTGGGCTGCGGCTGTACTCAGCGGCCCAGGCCGAGAGATTGTATTGGACTTTGGGAGGCTGCCGAAAGAGGGAGCGCCAGCGTTTGTGGGGCTGTGAATGGGGTTGCGTGGGTCCTTGAAGAGCAGCAAGAGCTTTTGGTCCTGGCACCTTTGGGGTGGGAGGAATCCCTGGACGTTGGCAACTGCTGAGCCAGGCTGCGGCTGTACTCAGCGGCCCAGGCCGAGAGATTGTATTGGACTTTGGGAGGCTGCCGAAAGAGGGAGCGCCATCGTTTGTGGGGCTGTGAATGGGGTTGCGTGGGTCCTTGAAGAGCAGCAAGAGCTTTTGGTCCTGGCACCTTTGGGGTGGGAGGAATCCCTGGACGTTCGCAACTGCTGAGCTGGGCTGCGGCTGTACTCAGCGGCCCAGGCCGAGAGATTGTATTGGACTTTGGGAGGCTGCCGAAAGAGGGAGCGCCATCGTTTGTGGGGCTGTGAATGGGGTTGCCTGGGTCCTTGAAGAGCAGCAAGAGCTTTTGGTCCTGGCACCTTTGGGGTGGGAGGAATCCCTGGACGTTCGCAACTGCTGAGCTGGGCTGCGGCTGTACTCAGCGGCCCAGGCCGAGAGATTGTATTGGACTTTGGGAGGCTGCCGAAAGAGGGAGCGCCAGCGTTTGTGGGGCTGTGAATGGGGTTGCGTGGGTCCTTGAAGAGCAGCAAGAGCTTTTGGTCCTGGCACCTTTGGGGTGGGAGGAATCCCTGGACGTTGGCAACTGCTGAGCTGGGCTGCGGCTGTACTCAGCGGCCCAGGCCGAGAGATTGTATTGGACTTTGGGAGGCTGCCGAAAGAGGGAGCGCCATCGTTTGTGGGGCTGTGAATGGGGTTGCGTGGGTCCTTGAAGAGCAGCAAGAGCTTTTGGTCCTGGCACCTTTGGGGTGGGAGGAATCCCTGGACGTTCGCAACTGCTGAGCTGGGCTGCGGCTGTACTCAGCGGCCCAGGCCGAGAGATTGTATTGGACTTTGGGAGGCTGCCGAAAGAGGGAGCGCCATCGTTTGTGGGGCTGTGAATGGGGTTGCGTGGGTCCTTGAAGAGCAGCAAGAGCTTTTGGTCCTGGCACCTTTGGGGTGGGAGGAATCCCTGGACGTTGGCAACTGCTGAGCTGGGCTGCGGCTGTACTCAGCGGCCCAGGCCGAGAGATTGTATTGGACTTTGGGAGGCTGCCGAAAGAGGGAGCGCCATCGTTTGTGGGGCTGTGAATGGGGTTGCGTGGGTCCTTGAAGAGCAGCAAGAGCTTTTGGTCCTGGCACCTTTGGGGTGGGAGGAATCCCTGGACGTTCGCAACTGCTGAGCCGGGCTGCGGCTGTACTCAGCGGCCCAGGCCGAGAGATTGTATTGGACTTTGGGAGGCTGCCGAAAGAGGGAGCGCCATCGTTTGTGGGGCTGTGAATGGGGTTGCGTGGGTCCTTGAAGAGCAGCAAGAGCTTTTGGTCCTGGCACCTTTGGGGTGGGAGGAATCCATGGACGTTCACAACTGCTGAGCTGGGCTGCGGCTGTACTCAGCGGCCCAGGCCGAGAGATTGTATTGGACTTTGGGAGGCTGCCGAAAGAGGGAGCGCCAGCGTTTGTGGGGCTGTGAATGGGGTTGCGTGGGTCCTTGAAGAGCAGCAAGAGCTTTTGGTCCTGGCACCTTTGGGGTGGGAGGAATCCCTGGACGTTCGCAACTGCTGAGCTGGGCTGCGGCTGTACTCAGCGGCCCAGGCCGAGAGATTGTATTGGACTTTGGGAGGCTGCCGAAAGAGGGAGCGCCATCGTTTGTGGGGCTGTGAATGGGGTTGCGTGGGTCCTTGAAGAGCAGCAAGAGCTTTTGGTCCTGGCACCTTTGGGGTGGGAGGAATCCCTGGACGTTGGCAACTGCTGAGCTGGGCTGCGGCTGTACTCAGCGGCCCAGGCCGAGAGATTGTATTGGACTTTGGGAGGCTGCCGAAAGAGGGAGCGCCATCGTTTGTGGGGCTGTGAATGGGGTTGCGTGGGTCCTTGAAGAGCAGCAAGAGCTTTTGGTCCTGGCACCTTTGGGGTGGGAGGAATCCCTGGACGTTCGCAACTGCTGAGCTGGGCTGCGGCTGTACTCAGCGGCCCAGGCCGAGAGATTGTATTGGACTTTGGGAGGCTGCCGAAAGAGGGAGCGCCAGCGTTTGTGGGGCTGTGAATGGGGTTGCGTGGGTCCTTGAAGAGCAGCAAGAGCTTTTGGTCCTGGCACCTTTGGGGTGGGAGGAATCCCTGGACATTCGCAACTGCTGAGCTGGGCTGCGGCTGTACTCAGCGGCCCAGGCCGAGAGATTGTATTGGACTTTGGGAGGCTGCCGAAAGAGGGAGCGCCAGCGTTTGTGGGGCTGTGAATGGGGTTGCGTGGGTCCTTGAAGAGCAGCAAGAGCTTTTGGTCCTGGCACCTTTGGGGTGGGAGGAATCCCTGGACGTTCGCAACTGCTGAGCTGGGCTGCGGCTGTACTCAGCGGCCCAGGCCGAGAGATTGTATTGGACTTTGGGAGGCTGCCGAAAGAGGGAGCGCCATCGTTTGTGGGGCTGTGAATGGGGTTGCGTGGGTCCTTGAAGAGCAGCAAGAGCTTTTGGTCCTGGCACCTTTGGGGTGGGAGGAATCCCTGGACGTTCGCAACTGCTGAGCTGGGCTGCGGCTGTACTCAGCGGCCCAGGCCGAGAGATTGTATTGGACTTTGGGAGGCTGCCGAAAGAGGGAGCGCCATCGTTTGTGGGGCTGTGAATGGGGTTGCGTGGGTCCTTGAAGAGCAGCAAGAGCTTTTGGTCCTGGCACCTTTGGGGTGGGAGGAATCCCTGGACGTTCGCAACTGCTGAGCTGGGCTGCGGCTGTACTCAGCGGCCCAGGCCGAGAGATTGTATTGGACTTTGGGAGGCTGCCGAAAGAGGGAGCGCCAGCGTTTGTGGGGCTGTGAATGGGGTTGCCTGGGTCCTTGAAGAGCAGCAAGAGCTTTTGGTCCTGGCACCTTTGGGGTGGGAGGAATCCCTGGACGTTCGCAACTGCTGAGCTGGGCTGCGGCTGTACTCAGCGGCCCAGGCCGAGAGATTGTATTGGACTTTGGGAGGCTGCCGAAAGAGGGAGCGCCATCGTTTGTGGGGCTGTGAATGGGGTTGCGTGGGTCCTTGAAGAGCAGCAAGAGCTTTTGGTCCTGGCACCTTTGGGGTGGGAGGAATCCCTGGACGTTCGCAACTGCTGAGCTGGGCTGCGGCTGTACTCAGCGGCCCAGGCCGAGAGATTGTATTGGACTTTGGGAGGCTGCCGAAAGAGGGAGCGCCAGCGTTTGTGGGGCTGTGAATGGGGTTGCGTGGGTCCTTGAAGAGCAGCAAGAGCTTTTGGTCCTGGCACCTTTGGGGTGGGAGGAATCCCTGGACATTCGCAACTGCTGAGCTGGGCTGCGGCTGTACTCAGCGGCCCAGGCCGAGAGATTGTATTGGACTTTGGGAGGCTGCCGAAAGAGGGAGCGCCAGCGTTTGTGGGGCTGTGAATGGGGTTGCGTGGGTCCTTGAAGAGCAGCAAGAGCTTTTGGTCCTGGCACCTTTGGGGTGGGAGGAATCCCTGGACGTTCGCAACTGCTGAGCTGGGCTGCGGCTGTACTCAGCGGCCCAGGCCGAGAGATTGTATTGGACTTTGGGAGGCTGCCGAAAGAGGGAGCGCCATCGTTTGTGGGGCTGTGAATGGGGTTGCGTGGGTCCTTGAAGAGCAGCAAGAGCTTTTGGTCCTGGCACCTTTGGGGTGGGAGGAATCCCTGGACGTTCGCAACTGCTGAGCTGGGCTGCGGCTGTACTCAGCGGCCCAGGCCGAGAGATTGTATTGGACTTTGGGAGGCTGCCGAAAGAGGGAGCGCCATCGTTTGTGGGGCTGTGAATGGGGTTGCGTGGGTCCTTGAAGAGCAGCAAGAGCTTTTGGTCCTGGCACCTTTGGGGTGGGAGGAATCCCTGGACGTTCGCAACTGCTGAGCTGGGCTGCGGCTGTACTCAGCGGCCCAGGCCGAGAGATTGTATTGGACTTTGGGAGGCTGCCGAAAGAGGGAGCGCCAGCGTTTGTGGGGCTGTGAATGGGGTTGCGTGGGTCCTTGAAGAGCAGCAAGAGCTTTTGGTCCTGGCACCTTTGGGGTGGGAGGAATCCCTGGACGTTGGCAACTGCTGAGCCAGGCTGCGGCTGTACTCAGCGGCCCAGGCCGAGAGATTGTATTGGACTTTGGGAGGCTGCCGAAAGAGGGAGCGCCATCGTTTGTGGGGCTGTGAATGGGGTTGCGTGGGTCCTTGAAGAGCAGCAAGAGCTTTTGGTCCTGGCACCTTTGGGGTGGGAGGAATCCCTGGACGTTCGCAACTGCTGAGCTGGGCTGCGGCTGTACTCAGCGGCCCAGGCCGAGAGATTGTATTGGACTTTGGGAGGCTGCCGAAAGAGGGAGCGCCATCGTTTGTGGGGCTGTGAATGGGGTTGCGTGGGTCCTTGAAGAGCAGCAAGAGCTTTTGGTCCTGGCACCTTTGGGGTGGGAGGAATCCCTGGACGTTCGCAACTGCTGAGCTGGGCTGCGGCTGTACTCAGCGGCCCAGGCCGAGAGATTGTATTGGACTTTGGGAGGCTGCCGAAAGAGGGAGCGCCATCGTTTGTGGGGCTGTGAATGGGGTTGCGTGGGTCCTTGAAGAGCAGCAAGAGCTTTTGGTCCTGGCACCTTTGGGGTGGGAGGAATCCCTGGACGTTGGCAACTGCTGAGCTGGGCTGCGGCTGTACTCAGCGGCCCAGGCCGAGAGATTGTATTGGACTTTGGGAGGCTGCCGAAAGAGGGAGCGCCATCGTTTGTGGGGCTGTGAATGGGGTTGCCTGGGTCCTTGAAGAGCAGCAAGAGCTTTTGGTCCTGGCACCTTTGGGGTGGGAGGAATCCCTGGACGTTCGCAACTGCTGAGCTGGGCTGCGGCTGTACTCAGCGGCCCAGGCCGAGAGATTGTATTGGACTTTGGGAGGCTGCCGAAAGAGGGAGCGCCATCGTTTGTGGGGCTGTGAATGGGGTTGCGTGGGTCCTTGAAGAGCAGCAAGAGCTTTTGGTCCTGGCACCTTTGGGGTGGGAGGAATCCCTGGACGTTCGCAACTGCTGAGCTGGGCTGCGGCTGTACTCAGCGGCCCAGGCCGAGAGATTGTATTGGACTTTGGGAGGCTGCCGAAAGAGGGAGCGCCATCGTTTGTGGGGCTGTGAATGGGGTTGCGTGGGTCCTTGAAGAGCAGCAAGAGCTTTTGGTCCTGGCACCTTTGGGGTGGGAGGAATCCCTGGACGTTCGCAACTGCTGAGCTGGGCTGCGGCTGTACTCAGCGGCCCAGGCCGAGAGATTGTATTGGACTTTGGGAGGCTGCCGAAAGAGGGAGCGCCATCGTTTGTGGGGCTGTGAATGGGGTTGCGTGGGTCCTTGAAGAGCAGCAAGAGCTTTTGGTCCTGGCACCTTTGGGGTGGGAGGAATCCCTGGACGTTCGCAACTGCTGAGCTGGGCTGCGGCTGTACTCAGCGGCCCAGGCCGAGAGATTGTATTGGACTTTGGGAGGCTGCCGAAAGAGGGAGCGCCATCGTTTGTGGGGCTGTGAATGGGGTTGCGTGGGTCCTTGAAGAGCAGCAAGAGCTTTTGGTCCTGGCACCTTTGGGGTGGGAGGAATCCCTGGACGTTCGCAACTGCTGAGCTGGGCTGCGGCTGTACTCAGCGGCCCAGGCCGAGAGATTGTATTGGACTTTGGGAGGCTGCCGAAAGAGGGAGCGCCATCGTTTGTGGGGCTGTGAATGGGGTTGCGTGGGTCCTTGAAGAGCAGCAAGAGCTTTTGGTCCTGGCACCTTTGGGGTGGGAGGAATCCCTGGACGTTCGCAACTGCTGAGCTGGGCTGCGGCTGTACTCAGCGGCCCAGGCCGAGAGATTGTATTGGACTTTGGGAGGCTGCCGAAAGAGGGAGCGCCAGCGTTTGTGGGGCTGTGAATGGGGTTGCGTGGGTCCTTGAAGAGCAGCAAGAGCTTTTGGTCCTGGCACCTTTGGGGTGGGAGGAATCCCTGGACGTTGGCAACTGCTGAGCTGGGCTGCGGCTGTACTCAGCGGCCCAGGCCGAGAGATTGTATTGGACTTTGGGAGGCTGCCGAAAGAGGGAGCGCCATCGTTTGTGGGGCTGTGAATGGGGTTGCGTGGGTCCTTGAAGAGCAGCAAGAGCTTTTGGTCCTGGCACCTTTGGGGTGGGAAGAATCCCTGGACGTTCGCAGCTGCTGAGGATGGGCTGCGACTGTACTCAGCGGCCCAGGCCGAGAGATTGTATTGGACTTTGGGAGGCTGCCGAAAGAGGGAGCGCCATCGTTTGTGGGGCTGTGAATGGGGTTGCGTGGGTCCTTGAAGAGCAGCAAGAGCTTTTGGTCCTGGCACCTTTGGGGTGGGAGGAATCCCTGGACGTTCGCAACTGCTGAGCCAGGCTGCGGCTGTACTCAGCGGCCCAGGCCGAGAGATTGTATTGGACTTTGGGAGGCTGCCGAAAGAGGGAGCGCCAGCGTTTGTGGGGCTGTGAATGGGGTTGCGTGGGTCCTTGAAGAGCAGCAAGAGCTTTTGGTCCTGGCACCTTTGGGGTGGGAGGAATCCCTGGACGTTGGCAACTGCTGAGCTGGGCTGCGGCTGTACTCAGCGGCCCAGGCCGAGAGATTGTATTGGACTTTGGGAGGCTGCCGAAAGAGGGAGCGCCATCGTTTGTGGGGCTGTGAATGGGGTTGCGTGGGTCCTTGAAGAGCAGCAAGAGCTTTTGGTCCTGGCACCTTTGGGGTGGGAGGAATCCCTGGACGTTCGCAACTGCTGAGCTGGGCTGCGGCTGTACTCAGCGGCCCAGGCCGAGAGATTGTATTGGACTTTGGGAGGCTGCCGAAAGAGGGAGCGCCAGCGTTTGTGGGGCTGTGAATGGGGTTGCGTGGGTCCTTGAAGAGCAGCAAGAGCTTTTGGTCCTGGCACCTTTGGGGTGGGAGGAATCCCTGGACGTTCGCAACTGCTGAGCCAGGCTGCGGCTGTACTCAGCGGCCCAGGCCGAGAGATTGTATTGGACTTTGGGAGGCTGCCGAAAGAGGGAGCGCCAGCGTTTGTGGGGCTGTGAATGGGGTTGCGTGGGTCCTTGAAGAGCAGCAAGAGCTTTTGGTCCTGGCACCTTTGGGGTGGGAGGAATCCCTGGACGTTCGCAACTGCTGAGCTGGGCTGCGGCTGTACTCAGCGGCCCAGGCCGAGAGATTGTATTGGACTTTGGGAGGCTGCCGAAAGAGGGAGCGCCATCGTTTGTGGGGCTGTGAATGGGGTTGCGTGGGTCCTTGAAGAGCAGCAAGAGCTTTTGGTCCTGGCACCTTTGGGGTGGGAGGAATCCCTGGACGTTCGCAACTGCTGAGCTGGGCTGCGGCTGTACTCAGCGGCCCAGGCCGAGAGATTGTATTGGACTTTGGGAGGCTGCCGAAAGAGGGAGCGCCATCGTTTGTGGGGCTGTGAATGGGGTTGCGTGGGTCCTTGAAGAGCAGCAAGAGCTTTTGGTCCTGGCACCTTTGGGGTGGGAGGAATCCCTGGACGTTCGCAACTGCTGAGCTGGGCTGCGGCTGTACTCAGCGGCCCAGGCCGAGAGATTGTATTGGACTTTGGGAGGCTGCCGAAAGAGGGAGCGCCAGCGTTTGTGGGGCTGTGAATGGGGTTGCCTGGGTCCTTGAAGAGCAGCAAGAGCTTTTGGTCCTGGCACCTTTGGGGTGGGAGGAATCCCTGGACGTTCGCAACTGCTGAGCTGGGCTGCGGCTGTACTCAGCGGCCCAGGCCGAGAGATTGTATTGGACTTTGGGAGGCTGCCGAAAGAGGGAGCGCCAGCGTTTGTGGGGCTGTGAATGGGGTTGCGTGGGTCCTTGAAGAGCAGCAAGAGCTTTTGGTCCTGGCACCTTTGGGGTGGGAGGAATCCCTGGACATTCGCAACTGCTGAGCTGGGCTGCGGCTGTACTCAGCGGCCCAGGCCGAGAGATTGTATTGGACTTTGGGAGGCTGCCGAAAGAGGGAGCGCCAGCGTTTGTGGGGCTGTGAATGGGGTTGCGTGGGTCCTTGAAGAGCAGCAAGAGCTTTTGGTCCTGGCACCTTTGGGGTGGGAGGAATCCCTGGACATTCGCAACTGCTGAGCTGGGCTGCGGCTGTACTCAGCGGCCCAGGCCGAGAGATTGTATTGGACTTTGGGAGGCTGCCGAAAGAGGGAGCGCCAGCGTTTGTGGGGCTGTGAATGGGGTTGCGTGGGTCCTTGAAGAGCAGCAAGAGCTTTTGGTCCTGGCACCTTTGGGGTGGGAGGAATCCCTGGACGTTCGCAACTGCTGAGCTGGGCTGCGGCTGTACTCAGCGGCCCAGGCCGAGAGATTGTATTGGACTTTGGGAGGCTGCCGAAAGAGGGAGCGCCATCGTTTGTGGGGCTGTGAATGGGGTTGCGTGGGTCCTTGAAGAGCAGCAAGAGCTTTTGGTCCTGGCACCTTTGGGGTGGGAGGAATCCCTGGACGTTCGCAACTGCTGAGCTGGGCTGCGGCTGTACTCAGCGGCCCAGGCCGAGAGATTGTATTGGACTTTGGGAGGCTGCCGAAAGAGGGAGCGCCATCGTTTGTGGGGCTGTGAATGGGGTTGCGTGGGTCCTTGAAGAGCAGCAAGAGCTTTTGGTCCTGGCACCTTTGGGGTGGGAGGAATCCCTGGACGTTCGCAACTGCTGAGCTGGGCTGCGGCTGTACTCAGCGGCCCAGGCCGAGAGATTGTATTGGACTTTGGGAGGCTGCCGAAAGAGGGAGCGCCAGCGTTTGTGGGGCTGTGAATGGGGTTGCGTGGGTCCTTGAAGAGCAGCAAGAGCTTTTGGTCCTGGCACCTTTGGGGTGGGAGGAATCCCTGGACGTTGGCAACTGCTGAGCTGGGCTGCGGCTGTACTCAGCGGCCCAGGCCGAGAGATTGTATTGGACTTTGGGAGGCTGCCGAAAGAGGGAGCGCCATCGTTTGTGGGGCTGTGAATGGGGTTGCGTGGGTCCTTGAAGAGCAGCAAGAGCTTTTGGTCCTGGCACCTTTGGGGTGGGAGGAATCCCTGGACGTTCGCAACTGCTGAGCTGGGCTGCGGCTGTACTCAGCGGCCCAGGCCGAGAGATTGTATTGGACTTTGGGAGGCTGCCGAAAGAGGGAGCGCCATCGTTTGTGGGGCTGTGAATGGGGTTGCGTGGGTCCTTGAAGAGCAGCAAGAGCTTTTGGTCCTGGCACCTTTGGGGTGGGAGGAATCCCTGGACGTTCGCAACTGCTGAGCTGGGCTGCGGCTGTACTCAGCGGCCCAGGCCGAGAGATTGTATTGGACTTTGGGAGGCTGCCGAAAGAGGGAGCGCCATCGTTTGTGGGGCTGTGAATGGGGTTGCGTGGGTCCTTGAAGAGCAGCAAGAGCTTTTGGTCCTGGCACCTTTGGGGTGGGAGGAATCCCTGGACGTTCGCAACTGCTGAGCTGGGCTGCGGCTGTACTCAGCGGCCCAGGCCGAGAGATTGTATTGGACTTTGGGAGGCTGCCGAAAGAGGGAGCGCCAGCGTTTGTGGGGCTGTGAATGGGGTTGCGTGGGTCCTTGAAGAGCAGCAAGAGCTTTTGGTCCTGGCACCTTTGGGGTGGGAGGAATCCCTGGACATTCGCAACTGCTGAGCTGGGCTGCGGCTGTACTCAGCGGCCCAGGCCGAGAGATTGTATTGGACTTTGGGAGGCTGCCGAAAGAGGGAGCGCCAGCGTTTGTGGGGCTGTGAATGGGGTTGCGTGGGTCCTTGAAGAGCAGCAAGAGCTTTTGGTCCTGGCACCTTTGGGGTGGGAGGAATCCCTGGACGTTCGCAACTGCTGAGCTGGGCTGCGGCTGTACTCAGCGGCCCAGGCCGAGAGATTGTATTGGACTTTGGGAGGCTGCCGAAAGAGGGAGCGCCATCGTTTGTGGGGCTGTGAATGGGGTTGCGTGGGTCCTTGAAGAGCAGCAAGAGCTTTTGGTCCTGGCACCTTTGGGGTGGGAGGAATCCCTGGACGTTCGCAACTGCTGAGCTGGGCTGCGGCTGTACTCAACGGCCAAGGCCGAGAGGTTGTATTGGAGTTTGGGAGGCTGCCGAAAGAGGGAGCGCCATCGTTTGTGGGGCTGTGAATGGGTT